>NW_006921611.1:0-1089 GCF_000298275.1 Orycteropus afer afer
TATATATATATATATATGTATATATATACATATATATATATTATTATTAAGAGATTTTTGGAACAATGTGATTATTATCATCGGGATTTTTGGAACAATGTGATTATTATCATTGGGAAATCTTTCTCCAAGACAATTCTTTTTCAAGACAATCTTTAATTTCTTTTTGCTTGTTTATTCATCTGTTTTAATCTTTTCCCACCATTAGTAGGTTTCTTCCCGCCTTTTTATTCTTATCTAATCCCACAATCCTTGTTGCTAAACTAGCCACAGGCTTATAACAAATAATTACTGTTAAACATTTTTTGTTTAGAGGTAATATATTTAACTAGTTTCTCTATGAATCAGGTAAAGAAGTAGACTAAAATATTACTTTATTTAATTAACAACTCTTCTTTTGTCAACATGGAATCAACAAAAATGAACTATCAAGTATGAAAATCTATATCAGAGGTAAACTAGTCAAAATAAATAAGTATATCATGGTCATTTAATGCTAATAGACATGGTCTCAAAATTTCTCAGTTAGCAAAGATCCATGACACAAAGAGAAACAGACATCCATTCTGCTGTTGTTCTTTGATTAATTTTTATACCTAGCTTTAATGATCAGTGGTTGTTTATTTGATTAAATTGTTAATTTTAATACATTTATACAAAAGCTTCACTCTACCAAAGTAGCATTTAAACGGATTTCAATGTTAAGAGAATAAAAAGAATGCAAAAGACCATATGCCAATAAAAGAAATTTAAGAGCAGCAATTATTCAAAATAGAAAGAAATAACTCACTTTAACTCTTCACAATCCTCTTGTACAATTGGCTCCTACTTTTGTAATGCAAATATACAAATTAATATACAGCTTTAAAAATAATTTATGTTGGTATGGAAAGTGAATTTGGGGGAGGGTGGAAGATGGCTGACTATGTAGAAGGACTGCACCGACCCTCTTCAACAAAGAAAAGGGAAACCAATTGACACAGACACAGAAGTTAACCTTGGACCCCTGAGCCTTGAAGGGAAGGATACAGAAGTAGACTAAACCCCAACTAGCAGAAGAATTTGCGTGAAAATACCAAAAAAGGAGAT
>NW_006921611.1:5784-6290 GCF_000298275.1 Orycteropus afer afer
AGTAGGTAAACTGAGGTGCATCCCACTCCTTCACCAAGGCTCCTGCCCAAAGGCACTCAGTTTTCTCATTCTGTGGGCCAGCAAGCCCACTGCTCTGTCTCATACTGGTCTCTCAACTACTACCATCTCTCTACTGCCTCTCTGCTGATTCTCTGAAACTTTTTGCCTACTTGCTGCTATCTCAGTACATGGATCTCAGATCCAAGGACACACTCCATTCTTGCTTCTTTTCCTTTATGGTAGTGAGATCCCCTTTTCTGCCTTGGGGTGTGTGTGTGTGTGTGTGTGTGTCTCATTTTAAGCCTAGCAAGGCAAGAAAACAGACCAATCCAACATTAGGGTTCCATACAACTTATTTCCATGGTCTTACCCCAATCACATTGATTTGCATGTCCAAGTAACTGGTAAATGCTGTAATGATTTACTACATGTTTATTTAATAAATAGATACTTCACAGCATGCTTTCAGAATCTTGGGCCTAATACAATTTTACTAACATACATAT
>NW_006921611.1:9165-10341 GCF_000298275.1 Orycteropus afer afer
CATAACTCTAAGCACCTGAGAGAGAGTGGGCACCTTCCGGAACATTGTTTTGTGCTGCTCCCAACAGAAATACCTCAGGTGGACAACTTTAGCAATCAGGAGCTCCTCAGTTGCTCATAGAAAATCCCACCTTGGAGTTTACAAAGACTTATGGGTAGAAAAGCCACATTACGTAATTTACTACACCACAGTCATATTGTTTCAAATACTGCATTTGGGCTACAAATGATTATTTTAGATTTAGGCATCTATTTCAAATTTTAACAGACAGCTTTTTTTCTTTCTTAATTGGAACCAGAAGTACTGAATGAATCATTTTGCTTTTTTGATGAGATTCATAATTTTAAACATTACTATTTTCACAAGGATTATTAACTTGTGGAAAAAATGGATTAAATGTGTAGAATAACGAAGACACCACACTAAGAGAAACCAGAGAAAGAGACAATTTTAAATAACTTGTTCTTATTTTTTCCTACAGCCCAGTTATATCCATAATGTCAGTCTGCTTAATTGTCTGAAAGTCTTTTTTTTTTTTAATTATGTGATTAGTGCTAGTAACTTTCCGATTAACGCCTTTTTCTTCTCAAATTGTTTAAGCTAAATTTATGTCAATTGCATCCAAACAAGTCAAAACAGAATACATAATATGATGTCACAGTTGAAAGTATCTACTGCACATATTTTAAATTAAAAATTCAAGCCAAGTTTCTGCCTTAGTCATAATCACGTAGTTCCCACCCTCCAACAGATAGCAACTATACACTAGATAACAAATCAACAAGCGACAACAAAAATCCTGCTTGAAGGCAGTAGAAAATAATCAGTATCAGGTTCTGGAGGATAGGCAATGCCTTGTATAAGTTAAAAGCAATGGGCAGAAAGAAAATTGCAGAGAACAAATTTCAGAGTATTGACAGGATGATGAATAACTTCCTGGAAACAAAAGATCCTGAGATTAAAACACCACGTGCTGTGTGTAAACTTTGTCCAAAATTCTTTGTTACTCTTGAACTATACTTAAGCAGGGAAGACTAGTCACTTCAGGGGGAAAAAAAAAAAAGCTAAAATAATTTATTTGAAATTTAAGTTGTTGTCAATTAAAATAAAAATGGAGTTTGAACTTTCAGCCTGTCAATTAATTTACTACTAAGACAAATTAAAAAAAAAAAAAAA
>NW_006921611.1:15711-16994 GCF_000298275.1 Orycteropus afer afer
AAAAAAAAATGAAATTAAAAAATTTCTTGAAGCAAATGAGAATGAAAACACAACATGCCAAAATCTTTGGGACACAGCAGAAGCAGTGATCTGAGACCAATTTATAGCAATAAATGAACACATCAAAAAGAAGAAAGAGCCAAATTCAACGTTTTAAACCAACATCTCCAACAATTAGAAAAAGAACAGCAAGAAAAGCCTACAGTCAGCAGAAGAAAGGAAATAATTGATTCAAGTAGAAATCAAGGAAACAGAAAATAGAATGACAATAGAAAAAGCAACAAGACTAGAAGATGGCTTTTTGAAATGATTAATAAAATTGACAAACCACTGGCAAATTTAACAAAGAAAAAGAGAGAGAGAATACAAATGACACAAATAAGAAATGAAATGGGCGACATCACAACAGAACCAAGAAATGGACAGATTTCTAGAAACACATCACCTACTTGAACTAAAACAGACTGAGGTGGAAAAGTTGAACAGACTCATAACAAAAGAAGAAATTGAACAGATCATAAAAAAAATTACCAAAAAAAAACAAGTCCTGGCCCAGATTGTTTCACCAGAGAATTCTACCAAACTTTCAGAGAAGACCTGATAGCAATCCTACTCAAACTATTCCAAAAATGCAAAAGGATGGAGTGCTCCCAATTTCATTTTATGAGGCAAGATAACTTTGATATCTAAACTGGGCAAAAACATCACTCAAAAGGAAAACTACAGACCAATATCCCTCATAAATACAGATGCAAAAATATTCAACAAAATCTTAGCTAATAGACTCCAACAATATATCAAGAAAAAAATTCATTATGACCAAGTGGGGTTCATCTCAGGTATGCAAGGATGGTTCAATATTAGAAAAAAATCAACGTCATCCACTACATAAATATAACAAAGGAAAAGAATCCATGGTCATATCAATTGATGCAGAAAAAACATTTGATAAAATCCAACACCCATTCATGATGAACTCTCAGCAAAATAAGAATAGAAGAGACATTCCTCAACAGAATAAAGGGCGTATATCCAAAGCCAACAACCAACTTTATTCTCAGTGGTGAGAGACTGAAACCATTCCCCTTAAGAACAGAAACCAAAAAAAGGATGCCCTCTATCACCACTTCTATTCAAAAATGTATTGGTAATCTTTGCCAGGGCAATAAGGCAAGTGCCGAAGTCCAGCCTCAGCTGTGGGTCTCTGGAGGGAGAGGTGGCATCGGCAAGATGATGGAGACACACTCACACAAGATGAAGATGTGCCCCACATAATGAGGTGG
>NW_006921611.1:17794-28214 GCF_000298275.1 Orycteropus afer afer
GTCATCTGGAAGGTGGCCTGATTCATGGGAAACATGAAAATCAGTTTTGGACCCTCTGGGATGAACCAGAAGGGGCATGATCACCATAAAAATTATTGTAACAATTAAGATAATGGACCAGAATGCAATCAGAAGTAAAGGTGGAATTGGCTTCCGCCCAAGACTCTTGACAGCTGGAGCTTTATCAAGCAGCAGTCATAGAGGTCTGGGCATAGCCAGGCAAGAAAGGGAAATCAAAGGATCCAAATTTGAAAGGAAGAAGTCAAACTATCCCTGTTTGCTGATGATATGATCCACACCTAGAAAACCCAAAAGACTCAGTGAAAAATCTACTAATTACGAGTTTTAGCATAGTTGATACAAGATCAACATCGAAAAATCAGTTGGATTCTTCTACACTAGCAAGGAGATTGCTGAGAAAGAAATTAGAAATCAATAACATTTAAATTAGCTACCAGAAAAATAAAATACTTGGAATAAATCTTACCAGGGACACAAAAGACCTGTACAAAGAACATTATAAAACATTACTTCAAGAAACCATAAGAGATCTACATAAATGGAAGAATATATTATGCTTGTGAATAGGAAGATTAAACATTGTGAAAATGTCAATTCTATCCAAAGTAATCTATACATTCAATGCACTCCCAATCCAGATCCCATCAACATTCTTTAAGGATATGGAAAAACAATCATTAATTTTATATGGAAAGGAAAGAGACCTTGGATAAGCAAAGCAGTATTGAAGAAGAACAACAAAGTAAGAGGTCTCACACTGCTGGATCTCAAAACTTACTTGTCATAGTACTCAAAACTGCCTGGTGTTGGTACAATGACAGACAGACATGTAGACCAATGGAATGGAACTGAGAACCTAGAAATAAATCCATCGACCTATGGTCAACTGATCTTTGACAAAAGGTCAAAATCCATTAAATGAGGAAGAGATGGTCTGTTTAATAAATGGTGCTGTCAAAACTGCATATCAATTTGTAAAAAAATGAAACAAGACGTGTACCTCACACCATACACAAAAACTAACTTCTGATGAATCAAAGTCTTAAATGGAAAACTCCAAACTATAAAGTGCCTCAAGGAAAAATAAGGCAAATTTAGGAGCCCTAATATAAGGCATCAATAGACTATGAGCATAATCCAAAGGTACAAACAACAGAAAATAAACTAGATGAATGGGACCTTCTAAAAATTAAATTTTTATATGCTTCCAAAGATTTCTCCAAAAGAGTCAAAAGAGAAGCTACAAATTTGGAAATAATATTTGGCAATGACATATCTGACAAGGGACTTATCTCTAGAATTTATGGAAAATTCCAAAACTTCAATAACAAAAAGACAAATAATTCAATTAAAAAATGGGCAGAAGACATGAATAGACACTTTACCAAAGAAGATATTCAGGCAGCCAACAAATAGATGAAGAAATGCTCATGATTATCAGCCATTAGAGAGATGCAAATCAAAATAAGAATGAGATACCATCTTGCCCCAGAGCTAGTAGCAAAGTTCAACAAGACAGAAAATAACAAATGCTGACGAGGATGTAGAGAGATTGGTACTCTCATACACTGCTGGTGGTACTGTCAAATGATACAATCAGTATGGAAAGCAGTACGGTGAGTCCTTAAAAAGTTGGAAATGGAAACACCATTTGACCCAGCCATTCCATTACTAGGTATATATCCTAAAGAAGTGAGAGCCAGGACAAGAACAGATATATGCATACCCACGTTCATTGCAGCACTATTCACAATAGCCAAAAGATGGAAATAACCTATGTGCCCATAACAGAAGAATGGATAACCAAACTATGGTACATACACACAATGGAATACTATGAAACCCTAAAGAATAATTAGAATCTGCAAAACACTACATAATGTGGATGAACTTGGAGGGCATTATGCTGAATGAAATAAGTTAATCACAGGACAAATATTGTATTAGTTTGTTATTGTAAAAAGTCAAAGAAAGGTTTATCTATGGAAGGAAATTTTCTTTGTTGGTTATCAGGGGTAGGAAGAGAGTGTAGGGAACACTGTTAGATAGGTAGAGACAAGTATTGATTTGAGTGAAGAGAAGGGCAATGTACAAAATATGAGTAATCAACATGGTGGCATTGAGTAAAAGGAAGATACAGAGAGGTACATGGGAGTTACAGACAACAAAGATGAACCCTTTTGCATATACAATACTGCGTTGTCAGTGAAGGCAAACATGGGTATACGGGGGGATAGATGGGTGGGCAGGCTGAAATATTAGGAATGTCTATGCAGGAGGGAGTATGCCCAAGACCATATATAGTGTAGGAAGACAATGTTTCTACAAGTGTATTTGTATGTTCTGTAAGAAATCCCAGGTATACAGTAGAACTGATAAGGGACAAGGTTGTAGTCACTTCTTGGCCACCACCAGCTACCCAGAGAGAGCAAGTAGTTGGACTTGTGGACTCAGGACTATTGTTGCAGGAGACATCAAGCTCAATAGGCATAACACACTACACAAAAACATTGTTCCACATCCTACTTTTGTGAGTAGCAACTGGGATCTTAAAAACTTGTAAGCAACCATCTAGATGCAATAATGCTCGTCCAGAGCAAAGAAGAATGAAGAGAACCAAAAACACATGGAAACAATTAGTCCAAGTGACTGGTACACCAAGTGATCTTCAGCCTATATGACTATGAGATCAGAAGAACTAGACGGTGCCCGGATAGCACTGTCAAACGCTCGGAGGGGAATTTGTGTAGGAGATCCTGGGCAGAGTGGGAGAACAATGTGGAACAAAAATCAAAATCATTAAAAAAAAGGATCATGTTTGCAAGTCTGATAGAGCCTGATGGAACCACTGAGATGGTAGCTCCTAGCTGCCCTTCAGGTCTGGAATTTAACCCACTCCTGTGGCTTCCATCCAAAGGAAAACAGGCATATGAGCTGAACATTTACATTAGGTAGATACACTCCTTGGAGAGATAAATCATGGGAGAATAGAAGGGCAGTATATACACAGTGAGACAGCTCAGGGACTAGAAATGCATGGAGGGAAGGACAGGGAAGAGGTAACTATGGGGAATAGGTGGGAGGGGAGCTGTTGCATTGTGCGAAATTGTAGTCAACAGACATGAGACAAAGTGTATGTGAGTTGCTTTAAGGAAAGTGGATTTGCTCTGTAAACTTTTACCCAAATCACAATAAAAATTTAAAACAAAAGAAAAATATCATTCCAAGAAAAAAAATGTCCAAATAAAGTCATTAGTGAAATTTATCAAACTTTTATGGAAGAAGTAGCACCAGTCATACACAAACTCTTAAAGAAAATAGAAGAGCACTTCCCAATTCATATCACGAAGTTGTGATATAAAACCTGATAAATTCATTAGTAGGAAAGAAAGTATAGATCAATATTCTCCATGAACACTAAGATAAAAACATCTAACATAACATTAAAAATTCAAGTCCAGCAATAAATGTAAAGCATAGTATATAATGAGATTTAACCTAAAAATATAAGTGTTTCAACTTTCAAAAGCTGATCAGTGTAATTGAGAATATTATCAAAATATAAAAGTAAAAAAATACATCATCACAATAAATGTAAAAAAAAAAATTACTAATTTCAACCTTTACGTCTTACAAAAACTTTTCAGAAAATTAATAATAGAAGAAAATTTCCTCAATTTAGTAAAAAGTATCCAGCAAAAAGTTAGAGGTAACATTATACTAAATGATGAAATATTGAACTCTTCCTGCTTTGATATGGGAATAAGTCAAAGGTTTCCATTGTCAGTATTTTCACTTAATGTAGTGCCTAGAGCACTTGACTGCTAACCAGAAGGCTGGCGTTTCAAACTCACCAGACACTCTTTGGAAGGAAGGTTGGGCAATCTACTTCGGTAGTGATACTGCCTTGGAAACCCAAGGAGGGATGGCTATGAGTTGAGGCCGACTTGACAACACATAACAACAACAACAACAAAGACAGATAGGGTCTAGGGAATAAAGAAATTATAATACAGTCATTTGATTGGTAAGTCATTGGTTGAGGACACAGGGAAGACGGAATACGTGAGGAATGGGCTTCTATTGGATAATTGAGTATATGGGCTTACAGTGATTGATTTCAGAAACTAATTACAGAGATTTTCAATCATAGATACATATCCTTCAAGTGGAATCATAAAGCATCACTGGTGGATGTTTAAATAGCTTTAACCATATGTCTCAGGAATTTGTAAAAACATCTTGGTACAAGGACCTCTTTGCCTCCAAGCAGCTTGTTAAATAAAAACCTTTTAAGTGGTCTTGGAAACTTTATATAAATCCAGCTCTAAGATCCTTTCAAGCAATTCTTTGTATTATATTCTTTTCATGAAGAAATATTCTTAGGTCCACTTCATACAAAAGGCAGCTGTGTCAAGATGTCTTGCTTTAAAATGTATTTCTTTCACATCCTGGCTTGACCATAGAGAGAAATTACTTCTTAGTTTTATAGCTTCTAACAATTAACATTATCAGATAACAGGATCTTGTGAGAGGTTTGTGCTGACTGTTCAGCTAAGTAAACATGAAGTCCCAGATCCCAGGCCAGCAGGCAAATAGAACACCAGTTTAATTCAGCAAGAACTGAATTTAATTCAATCATTTAGTTTTGGTCAAAAAGTCTTTATGAATTTCTTACTTACATACATTAAAAAGAAAATAAGATAATATTATATACCTGCTAGGATGGTTAAAATTGAAAAACTAAAAACAAATATTGAGAAACTCCGAAAACCAGAACCTTTATTGGTGCAACAACTTTAGAAAATAGTGTAGTAGTTTCTTATAAAATTAATGTAAGCCAATCATATGACTGATCAATTCCAATATGAGGTATTTAAGCACACACAAAGATTTGTACAAGGATGTTTAGGTTAGCATTGTCAAAAGAGCTCTGAGCAGTATATTCGTACAATAGAACTCTGTTGTTGTTATGAGGTTACCTCAAGTCAATTCCAATTCCCAGTAATGCCCTGTGAATGAGAAGACATGCCTCGTAGGATATTTCTTAGCTATAAGCAGATTGGGAGGTCTTTCTCCTATGTGGGTTTCAATCACCAACCTTTTGGTTAGCAGCTTGGCACTTAGCTAAGCCATGGAGTCGGATCTGACTCACAGTGACCCCTCCATGGGTTTCCAAGGTTGTGTTACTACAGAAGCAGATTTCCCAACCTTCCTTCTGAGGAGTGGCTGGTGGGTTTGAACTGCCAGCCTTCTGGTGAACAGTCAAATGCCTTAGGCACTATGCCACCAGAGCTCTAAGTAACGAGAAAAAAAAATAAAAAGTATTTAATGACATACATGATTTGCAAAAACATAATTTCTAGTTAAAGTAGTCAACAATATAAGAGAACATTCTATATGATAAGACTTATATAAACTTTTAGGATAACATCCACTGCCATGAAGTCAATTTTCACTACTAGTGACCCCTTAGGACAGAGTAGAACTGCCTCATAGTCCAAGGTGTCCAAGACTGTAAATCTTTATGGAAGCAGACTGTCTTGTCTTTCTCCTCCTGAGTGGATGGTGAGTTTGAACTACTGACTTTTGGTTAGCAGCCAGAGACTTTAACCACAGCTCCACTAGAGCTTCTTATAGTTCTAGGATACCAACTCCACTGCCATCGAGTCAATTGACTCATAACAACCTCCATCAGGTTTCCAAGGCTGTAAATCTTTACAGAAGTAGATTGGTTCATCTTTCTCCCATGGAGCAGCTGGTGTGTTCAAACCTTCTACCTTTTGCTTAGCAGCTCAATGCCTTAACAACAGTGCCATCAGAGCTTATCATGGTTCTAGGATAGGAACAACTAATCTATGGTGGAAAATATCAGCCAGAGTGGAATTTGGTGGAAATAAAGATTGTCTGAGAAAGATCATGTGGGATTTTTCTGGGACAATGATAATGTTTCGTATCTTAATAGATGGTTGAGTTGCTTAGTTGCATGCCTTTGTAAAAACTTGATATCTCTACATTTTATTTTAAATAAATTTCATGTCAGATAATATAAACATATATTGACCTGTATCACCAGGGCTCCATAGATTGACCTCCAGTTAATAATAAATATGATGGAGTAGTTAGGGGTACCATACATTAGTCTCTGCAGTCTAATATTAAATGTATTAAATAATAATGAGAAGAAGATGGGCTAAGGGGATGACTAGATGATAATTTTGTGATAAAGAAAATATAGTAAAAAATTAATGGTAGAATGAAGTTATTACATATTTAGATGTTCTGTACAATTTCTTCACAATTGTTGAAAATTTCCCTAATAAAATGTTAGAAGATAATTCAAAAAATTTTTGCTGTCAACTCCAGATATGCACACTGCCACTGAGAAAATTTCAGAGTACAAAGCATGGGGGGATGAGGGAAGAAAGCATATCTGATTCCTTCCCAGTGCCTTCTACTGGCTAAACCCCAAAAAAAGTCAGTTGATGAAGTACTTTGCGAGATGCAAGTGTCAACTTCCTTGGTCCACAGGAAAACAGAGAAAGATGGGGAATGGTTCTTGACTAATAAATGAAAGAAAAGCAAAACCCAGAAATCAGTCTAATAGCATTTCCAGATGGAGACTATCTGGATAAAAGGCCACATTAATAAATTTATTATTTGACCTCCATATGGAACATTCCACAAACATCCAGAGGAAAATTCCATAAGGAAAGACAATCTTAGTGAAGTCAGTGGTTATTTGGGCAGTCAACATTTGTCACCTGCTTGATGCAAAGATACCATATCTGTAGATTTGGCTTCACCTCTGCACAAATCCATGCACTTTTCATGTCAAAAATTTATTTATTGGTTACTTACAAATCAAATATTTTGTAATTAATAAATCTCCATAAACAATGCAATAGTATACTTAGAGATAGAGTGAACAGACTAATAAAATTACCTAGTATTTTAATCTATAGTCTATGTATCCTAGTTAACCTTATATTTTACTCACTATTATCTCATAAATCTTCTGAAGAACATTAAAATAAATTATTTAATCTCTGATTTTACAAAAGTATCTTTTGTGGTGAAGGACATGGTTCTCACTCCTTTTCTCTCTCACTCTCTGGCTTTCTCTCAAACCAAATGTACGTCTCAGTATTTATAGTTAAAAGCATCACAAAATTTTCTCCAATTCAAATTTCACCTAACAAGGCAAACCTAAAAGACCTTGAAAAAAGTTTACCTTTTGCTTGTTTAATTGTTTTTGTATTCACTACATTTTGCATAGGTGAAGCTTGTAAAAATGTATTTGTAAAAAGCTTATAATTTGCTTACATCATTTTAAGTTTGTATTTTAAATTTCTCTGTAACTTCATGGTTTCATGGAGTTATTTCTTAGGATTTGTTCACAAAAAAAAGGCTAACTTCATTTTCATATTAATAACAACAACAACAAATATATATATATATATATATATATATATATGTATATGTATTAAAGTACCAAAATCACATCAAACCAGTTTCCATTGAACTAACTCAGACTTATAAACACCCTATAGGACAGAGTCGAAATGCCCAGTAGGATTTCCAATGATGTAAATGGTTTAGTTCTTTTATACTTTAGGAGGTCAAATTTTCACTGTCAATTCTTACCTCTCATATTCCAATTTAAATCTTTTTGTTGTGCCTGTTGTCGTTTTCCTTTTGTACTTGGGCTTGAAGAGAGTAATGTTATATAAGTCTTTCACTACCTAGCATTTTTCCTAACTCAAAGTACCAAAATCCCACTGATGTCAAGTTGATTTTGACTCATAATGAGTAGAACTGGATAGGATAGGAACTGCTGAGTAGGCAATCTACTTCGGAAGAGATATTGCCTCAGAAGCCCAAGGAGGGGTCACTATGAATTGAGACCTACTCAATGGCACTGAATGAGAGTTTGCCACATAGGGTTTCCAAATTTGTAATCATTATGGAAGCAGACTGCCATGTTTCTTCCACAGAACAGCTGATGTGTTTGAACCACAGATTTTTTGGTTAACACTTGAGAGCTTTAAAGATTGGGCCACCAGAGTTCCTAATTCAAAATAGATATTAAATATTTTTGAATAAAAAAATGAATAATCATAATGAGAAGACTTGATTGAGCAAGCATGGTATAAAATTTTGTGGAAGACAAATTTTAACACCACACAGATAAATAAATAATAGTTTGCAAGCTGACACAATATTAGACATATTTTTTTAAAAAAAGATATGCTATAAGTTCTTCCATGAACTCATATATAAATGATATTTGTAAATGACATCAACTTAAATGTATTATAAATGATTCTCACATCAGTATCATTCCCTATTTGTTAGAACAAGGTCAAGTACTAATAACACTGTCATCTAACATAACAATATCAAAATATTAAATTATCCCAAGATTGCAAGATTCATACAATAGTTCAAAGACTCCCTGACTTCTCTTTTTATTTTTGAAGAAAAGCGATAATACTTAAAGATAAGACAAAATAGAAATAGAGTATCTCCTGATTTTGCTCATGTATGTAAGGATGTGCTTTTAAGAACATGTATGTTCAAAAATAATTTCCCCTGTTTTTAACATAATTAATTCAACATTCTTAAATGTTGTGACTCTGTGGAGCCTAGGCATACTGCCACGTACACACACAAGTGAGAAAACCACAACATGAGAGGTGAATCTGCGAGTGCCTTTTCAGCTGAAATAGTATGTGGATCAATAATTTTAACTCTCAAGAATGCACTTATCACATAAAATCAAAGAGACTCAGAAAGCACCTCTTGAATTCATTGCCTTAGGCACATATATGATATTAATACTCAGAGGAAATACGTTGTTTAATTAATTGATAATAGTGCTTTTGAGCACACTAAAAGTACTTAATATCTGGCCACAAAGATATACGCCTTAAGTGGTATTTCACTTGAGCTTCACAGCTTATATTGAATTCAAACAATAATAGTCTTTTTGTTGCTCTAGAACTGGATTTACAAAATCTAAACAAGATAATTTAATCTTAAAACCATTTCACACTCCACAAGTATATCAAGATAGATAAATAAAATTGTTTATGTATTCCTTTTTATTTGAAGACTTTGGAACAATGAAGCAAACTATTCCTTTGTATATAGACACATAATAATGGTAAATTGTGCAAGTGACTGCCATGACCATTAGGTAGTTCTTAGAAAATTCAGAAACATTTCACTACAAATGAAAGAATCAGACAATAAAAAACAAAAATTAAAAATATAAACTTTTCAGATAGGTTTGAAATATTCAATTTATGTACAGAATAAAAAGTTGTACACAGGACTCCTTTGGTGAAAATGAGTAAATGTACTTTTCCCTATTCTTCCTGTATAACTAAAGTACAAAAGAAACCCTGGACATTATAGATTAATCAAGTATAGAAAGATAGAGAGAAAGCAGACTAGCTAAGGACTTCAGGATCCAAGAAACTACACAGCAATGAGTTCCATGACCACATTTTACTTCCTCATATAGTTCATGCTTAGAGGTGAAGAAACTGATGACCTAAAAATGATGTTGAACACAGACTAAATTGAACCCCAACCAAAGACTAATATCTTTAGCCAAACCTCAGGAAAGGAGCAACCTAACAGAATACAAAGCTTTGAGACAATTATCTCTCTGCTCTAGCCAAACGCAACAGAATAAAAAAACGATCCCACCCCAATTGTGACAGCAAGAGCTGAATAGGGAGGCTACCGTTCCACTCCCACAAGACTGCAGTGAAGAGCTCCATTATCCCCAGTAGGATGGTGTCAGAGAAGGCTAACTAGTGAACTTGTACTTTCATACCCTAGTAATCATGAATAAGCAATAACCCTCACACTACAGTGTCAGTGGAGACCACATAGAAAGCTTAGATCTCACCCTCACCCAAGAATAATGACATGTTACTTTTCTGTGTCTCATGTAACAGATGAAGTATACCAGAGAGTCAGGGTATTCTCCTTTGGTTTTATAGTGGTGTCAATGGAACCTGCACTAGGAACCAAGATTCCCACAGATGTCTAGAAATGACAGTGAGCATTGATTCTCCTTGTATATCTACAAAGGCCAAGTAGAGAAACTAGACTTCTACTTAAACTAGACGTTAACAAAATGGTACCCCATTTTTTGTTGATGGCGTATTGTCAGAAAAAAAGTCAGATAAAACAAAAGTTTTAAATAAGATCAAGAATTTAAAAGAAAAAAATCCAGTTTTCAATTACTTACTTACTATGCAAGAAAGATCTTAAAATAAATGAAAAAAGTCAATAGATGCCAATGCCAAAATGACAGACATGTTGAAATTATGTGACAAAGATTTTAAAGTAACCATGATAAAAATATTTCAATGAGTAA
>NW_006921611.1:28441-30695 GCF_000298275.1 Orycteropus afer afer
GTTACAAATTTGTCAAAAGACTAATTGTACAGATTCAAAAAGGTAAGCAAACACTAAATGGGATGATCCAAAGGAAATAAAACAAGATACATTGTTGTTCTTATCATTAGGTGCCCTCAGGTGCCAACAAATCTGTTACAATTCATACTTACCCTATGTATGTAACTGTTACATAAGATTCACCCGGGTAGTTGGTTTTGGATTGTTCCTTTATATTGCTGCATTGTATTTCATGCTATAAATGTACCACAGTTTGTTTAGTCATTCATATATTGTTTTCAATTATTAACCATTATGAATAAAGCTAGTATAAATAGAAGTGTATAGGTTTTTTTGTGAGCCAAACTTTTCATTTCTCTTAAAATATTAAAAAGCAAATACGTCACATTTAGGACTAAGGTGAACCTGACCCAAGCCATAGTCTTTTCATTCACCTTATATGCATGTGAAAGCTGGACAATGAAAAAGGAAGACAGAAGAAAAATTCATGCATTTGAATTATGGTATGGGCAAGGATTACTCAATGCACCATGCACTGGCAGAAAAATGGAAAAATCTGTTTTAGAAGTACAGACAAAATTCTTCTTGGAAGCGAGGATAGCAAGACTTCTTTTCTCATACTTTGATTATATTATCAGGAGGGATTAATGTAAGGATAATATACTTGGTAGAGGGTCAGCGTAAAAGAGGAAGATCCCCCAATGAGAAGGATTAATATAATGGCTGTAGCAATGGACTCAAACTTAACAACTATTGAGAAGATGGGGCAGAACAGGGCAATGTTTTATTCTGCTGTTCGAAGGATCACTATGAGTTGGAATTGACGCATAGCACCTAACAAAAGCAACGTAAGATCGCTAATTCTAGGAGAGTTCCTGTAAGATGGTAGGATAGGGAGAAAAACTATACAGACCCTCTTCAACAAAGAAAAGAAGAACCAATTAACAGATACAGAAGATAATCCTGGAGCCCTGAGCTTCGAAAGGAAGGATGCAGAATTGGACTAAACTCCCACTAGTAGAAGAATCTGCCTGAAAACAGCAAAAAAGAAAACACACAGAGCTGCAGTCTTTCAGGGATCCTGTTGGTAGGGACAGTTTGGATATTGCCAAGTGGTGTTAGAACCTAAGAATTAACCAAAAAATTGTCACTGCTAGCCAGGGGCTGCACAGAGGACTGTGCTGGTGGCTGGTGAATAAAAAGGGAGTCAGTGACAAGGGAGACGGGCTGAGCTGTGAACTTTTGGCTGTCTGGAGTGTGCAGCCATTTTGAATGTCTACAAGCAGTTCTACCTTTTTGGATATTTAAAGAAACAGTGTTCCTCAGATTCCAGGGACCTCAGAATAAGGTCCACTTGCTGGGGACAGCAAGGACACACCGGACACTGAGTAGTGCCTAAAGTATTTGATGGCTAACCAGAAGGCTGGCAGTTCAAACCCACCAGCCACTTCTTGGAAGGAAGACTGGGCAATCTACTTTCGTAGAGATATCACCTCGGAAACCCAAGGAGAAGTCACTATGACTCAGAATTGACTCAGCAGTGGTGAGGGTTTTTTTTGTTGTTGTTCTTGTTTTTGTTTTTGAGGACTGGAAAGGTGTGATATTCCCCTTGTTACTCTTATACCTCACACCCTCTTAGTGAACATAGGTGCGGGCATCCCTCACTCCTACCTATCTTCTGGGCCAGCAGGAATTCTACACCCTTCTGTGTGCTCTGCTGGAGCCTAGGTGCCCTGCCTCACCCTCCCAGATTTCTTTCCTTATTTTTTTAGTTTGTTTGTTTTTCTCCAAAGGAGCTCTGGTGGCATAGTGCCTAAGGCATTTGACTGCTAAACGGTAGGCTGGTGGTTCAAATCCATCAGTCACTCCTCAGAAAGAAGGTTGGGCAATCTACTTCAGAAACCCAAGGAGGGGTTGCTATGACTCGGCTTATTATTTTTTTCATTCTTCTTTGTTCTTCCCTTCCCAGGTTATAGTTTTCAACTTTTTCCTCTCTTCCCTTTTCCGAGTTCCTATTGTTTTCTTTCTTGTGGTAACCCCCATTTCTTGTTTTTATTTTTGCATTTTTCCCATTTTTTTCTTCAATATTCTCCTACTCATTCTTTTTTCTCTTATTCTCCCCACCTCCTCATATATTGTGGGGTCTCCCCCCTTTTCTATTCATATTTCTTTTGGCTTTTTAAAGTATTTCTTTAAATATTTTCCCTCATTTATTTCCTTTCCTCATTTCTTTCTTTCTTTTTCTTTTTCTTTT
>NW_006921611.1:30844-34248 GCF_000298275.1 Orycteropus afer afer
GTGTTCTGACCTCCTCTAATCCCACAAGAGGAAGACAGGATTACCAGCAGTAACCCAAGGCCTATTACTGCAAGGCCAGACATACTGCCTCCCTCTAGCCCTTTCTCCAACCATTCCTCCCAAAGCACCACCACCTCTCTCCTGGGTTCGATAATTTGCTACAGTGGGCACACAGAACTCACAGATTATGAGGTTTATTAGGGAAGCACCAGACTACAATTCAAGTTCAGGAAGAACACTCAGTCTCTCTCCCAGCCCACCATCCCTCAGCCAAAGTCTCTCACAGTCTCTTTCCCAGCAGGGTGTGTCCCTTGGTGTCTCACTCAGCAATGCGTGTCTCTTGCATCTCTTTCCCAGCAGCACGTGTCTCAGGAGCATGTGTCTCTTTCAGCAGCACATCTTCCTCAACCAGCAGTCAGAGAGATTTCTGCCTCTAGGAGACCTCCTTTTGAGCTTGGCAGAGTGGCCAAACCAACCAATCATAACAACAGAATTCTAAGCACCTGAGAGTGAGCCTCCCATAACATTGTGTTGTGTCATGCCCAACAGAAATAACCCAGGTGGATAACATTTACAATCAGGAGCTCCTCAGTTGCTCATTCCACCACTGAGTTTACAATGACTTATGGGTAGAAAAGCCATACTAAGCAATTTACTACACTGCACCATGAAAATATGATACAAGCACAGGCACACCTCTTGCAGCACCACTTACTGAGTTAGGGCCATCATTTCCTTCTGCAGCAACTGCCCTATGATGCACAACAACCAAAAAGAGCCTGACTTACCCTTAACTGTCCTTCACAAACAGTTAACAGAGATTGGTGCAACCACTCTCATTCTCTATCACAGCCACCAGGAGACAGGTAGTGAGTGCATAAGTACTACAAACTAGCAAATAGAGGAGAACAGTACCATCCTTACTCAGATACATCCAAAAAAAAAAAAAATTAAAATCTTGGGCAAATCACTCCAGCATACAATCACTAATTAAATATAAATACAATAAGATCACAATGTTTCAGAAAAACAGACATCACAGACCACACAAAAAAAGCAAGATAAAGCAGTAGACACAAGGAAGCAGGATACAGATACAGAACACATCCCCGAGGAAGAAGCAGTATTAGAACTCCCTGAAAAGGAATTTAAGAGAATTATATTTAGGTACCTACAACAGATTGAGAAACAGATGAAGGAAAACACTAACAAAGTTAAGGAAATAACTGATAAAGTTAAGGGAAACACTGACAAAACCCTAGAACAATTTTAGAGGACAATACAAGAACAAAATGACAAAATAAATGAATAATTATAGATAATACACAATCTACAGATAGAAATCCAGATGATAAATACTAAATTTTCAGAAATAGGCAACACACTGAAAGGGCAAAGAGTAGAGCAGAATCAGTGGAAGACAGAATTAATGAGATTGAAGACAATACCCGAATACTTCTTTGGAAAGGGAACAATCAGAAAAAAAAGATCAAAACAAAATGAAGAAAGACTTAAGTTCATGTGGGATACCATCAAAAGGAATAGCCTATGTGTCATTGAAATTCTAGAACAGGAAGATAAAAAGAAAACCACTGAGAAAATTCTCCAACAATTATTGGAAGAGAACTTCCCTGATCTAATGAAAGATACTATATCCATTCATGAAGTCCAACAAACCCCAAACAGGATAGACGCCAAAAGAAAATCACCAAGATATATCTTCATCAAACTCACCAAAACCAAAGACAAAAAAGAATCCTGAAAGCAGCAGAGGAAAAATAAAAAAAAAAAAATATCTACAAAGGGCAACAAATAAGAATAAGTTCTGATTTCTAAACAGAAACCATGCAAGCAAGAAGGCAATGGGATGGTATATATAAAACATTGAAAGAGAAGAAATTCCAACCAAGAACTATGTACCTGGCAAAATTGTCCCTCAAATACAATGGCAAAATTAAGAGATTTCCAGAGAAGCAGAAAATAAGGGAACGTGTTAAAACCAGGCCAACCTTGCAAGAGATACTAAAGGATGTCCTTTGAAAGACCTATAATAACAAATAACAACCAACCATTAACACACATGATAACATAACCCAGAAACCAACCCACTTATGGAAGTATCCAACATATTTAAGCTTACAAGATTGTAAACAGGGAGCCAGAAACAGCAATTGGCAAATGAAGACAACTACAAACCAAGAAGAGTTAAAAAAAAAAAAAAAAAAAGTGTATTTCTAAATGGTGAGGAAGTCAAGATAGAATGAACTGTTCTATAGTTGGGGAGAAAATTACTTTGAGAGTAATTTCAAAGAAAAATGATAAATCTTTACATCAGAATAAAAAAGAGGACAAGCACAAATATTTAGCAAATACTAAAACAACAGCAACAAAGGAAATGATAACACAATTTATAAACAAAAGGAGCTCAACACAGACAATTATATGGAACAAAGAAATCAGCAACACCATGAAAAAACACATAACAAAATGACAGCAACCAATTTATAGTTGTTGATAATTACACTGAATGTCAATGGATTAAATGCACTACTCAAGAGATGCATAGTTGCAGACTGAATAAGAAAACACAACCCATCAGTATGCTGTCTACAAGAGACACACTTTAGAGATAATGACAAAAATAGACTAAGAATCAAACATTGAAAAAAGATATATCGAGCAAATGGCAACAAAACGCAGGAGTAGCCATATTAATTTCTGATCAAATTGACTTTAAGAAATATATCAACATCAGAGACAAGAAGGGACATTATATAATGATTAAAGACCAATCAAACAAGAAGATACAACCATAATAAATATCTACAGACCCAATGAAAGAATCCCAAAATACATAAATCAGACTTTAACAGAATTCAAAAGACAAATGATACTCTGTAGTCATAGTAGGAGACTTTAATACATCACTTTCAATGAAAGACAGAACAACTGGAAAGAAACTCAGCAAACACACAGACAATGCAATCCACCACTTTGACCTTGTAGACATCTACAGAGTACTTCACCCAACAACAGCACAATATATATTCTTTTCCAGTGCATATGGAACATTCTCCGGGATAGACCACATGTTAGGCCATAAATCAAGCCATAATAAATTTTAAAAATATTGAAATTCTGCAAAGCATCTTCTCAGATAACACTGCAATAAAATCAGAAATCAACAATAGGAGGATCAAAGGGAAAAGAGCAAACACATGGAAATGGAACAACACTGTCCTTAAGAATGACTGCATAATAGAAGAAATAAAAATTGAAATTTAAAAATCCCTTGAATCAAATGAGAAAGGAAACATCAC
Source organism: Orycteropus afer afer (assembly GCF_000298275.1). Lineage (NCBI taxonomy): Eukaryota > Metazoa > Chordata > Mammalia > Tubulidentata > Orycteropodidae > Orycteropus > Orycteropus afer. The sequence continues at coordinate 34,165 of NW_006921611.1, forward strand.
ATACTAAAATTTTGGGGACATGCAAAAGCTGTGATCAGAGGCTAATTTATAGCAATAAATGCATACATCAAAAAAAAAAAAAAA
>NW_006921611.1:34444-43349 GCF_000298275.1 Orycteropus afer afer
AGAAGTTGGTTTTTTGAAAAGATCAATAAAACTGAAAAAAGCCTGGCAAATTTAACAAAGGAAAAGAGGGAGAGAATACAAATAACATGAATAAGAAATGAGTTGGGTGACATCACAACAGAATCAGCTGAAGTACTGAAGTAAAAAAAGATAATATCAGGATATGATGAAGAACTGTACGCCAAAAATTTGAAAATCTGGAAGAAATGGACAGATTTCTAGAAACATACTACTTACTTGAACCAACACAAAATGAGGTGGAAAATTGGACAGACTGATAACAAAAACAGAAATTAAATAGATCATAAAAAAATTACGAACAACAAAAAAAATTTCCTGCCAGACCTTTTCAGTGGAGAATTCTGCTCAATATTCAGGGAAGAACAGATACCAATCCTACTCAAACTATTCCAGAACATAGAAGAGGATGAAATCCTCCCAAATTCATTTTGTGAAGCAAGTGTAACCTTGATACCAAAACCAAGCAAAGATATCACTCAAAAGAAAAAACTGCAGACCAATATCCCTCATGAATATAGATGTAAATTTTTCAACAAAATTGTAGCTAATAGACTTCAACAACATATCAAAAAAACAACACATTATGATCAAGTGGTATGCAAGGATGGTTCAACATTAGAAAAAACAATCAACTTCATCCATCACATAAATAAAACAAAGTATCAATCTATGCAGAAGAGGCATTTGATAAAATCCAACACTCATTCTTGATCAAACCTCTCAGCGAAATACAGAAATAGGAGTAGAAGGGACATTCCTCAACATAATAAATGGCATATATGCAAAACAACAGACAATATTATTCTCAATGGAGAGAGACTGAAACCATTCCCCTTGAGAACAGGAACCAGGATGCCCTCTATCACCACTTCTATTCAACATTGTATTGGAAGTCCTAGCCAATAAGGAAATAAGGCAAAAAAGGAAAATCAAAGGCATTTAAATTGGTAAGGAAAGAGTCAAACTATCCCTATTTGCTGATGATGATTACTTAAAAAAAAATGGACCAGGTTTGGTGGTCTGATAGAACCTGGTGGAACCCCAACACTATGACCCTTAGGTGCCCTTTAGGTCTTGAATTGAACCCACTCCTGTGGCTTCCAGCCAAACACAAGACAGGCATATGAGCTGCACATTTACCTTAGGTAGATACGTTCTTTGGAGAGATCATTCATGGGAGAATAGAAAGGCTGTGTATGAACAGGGAGACAGCTCAGGGGTCAGGACTGCATGGACGGGAAGGACACAGGGAACAGGTAATATGGGAGGTAGTGGAAGAGAGCTGTTGCATTGCGGAAAATTACAGTCAATGTCATGAGACAAAGTGTGTGTGAACTGCTGTATGGAAGATGAATTTGCTCTGTTAATTTTACCCAAATCACAATTTAAACAACAACAACAAAATCACTATTTCTAACCACTGTTGTTGTTGTTTTGTGCCATCGAGACGGACCCGACTCATAGTGACCCCTCCTGGGGTTTCTGAGGTAGTATCACTATGGAAGTAGATTGCCCAACCTTTCTTCTAAGGAGTTGCTGGTGGGTTTGAACCACCAGCCTTCTGGTTAGCAGTCAAGTGCCTTAGCCACTATGCTACCAGAACTCCCTTTCTAATCACTAGTTTTCTTTTACTTTGATTGATTAGGTGATATGAGACATTTTTAGTATGTCTTTAACAAGCAAACAAATGAAAAAACAAAGCTTTACTTTGCCCAAAATCTTCATTCTTTTATCTTTATAAGTTAACTGAAGATTCATATATAATTGTAAGTAAAAATAGAGAGAGTTCCCTTGTACTCATTACTCAGTTTTCCCTCTAATAACCTCTTGCAAAATTATAGTACAATAAACACTGATGTAGTCAAGGTATAGAGTGTTTCCATCACTGGAAGGATACTCACATTGTTTTCTCATGAGCTTACCCACTTCCTTCCCTCTTCCACTCCCTCCTTAATTCCTAGAACCCACTAATCTGTTCTTCATTTCCACAAATGTTTTTAATTCTGGAATGATATGTATACGGAATCATATGAAATTGACCATCTTTCTTATTTATTGTCCAGCTTTCACATCCATCCAAAAACTAAGACAAACTTCAAGCTTACTGCTATGGAGTTAATTTGACACATAGTGACCACTCCTTGGGTTTCTGAGGGGGTATCTCTCAGAAGTAGATTGCCCAATATTCCTTTGGAGCAGTGGCTGGTGGATTTGAACCTCCAGCCTTCTGGTTAGCAGTCAAATGCCTCACGCACTAGGCCACCAAAGCTCTCCTTTCACATAATTTCAAGTGACTAAAAAGACCTTGGCCTAGGTCAGGCATACCAACCTAATCTTCAATTAATCTTCTTCTCTTGATTTACTAATTTCAAGGCTTTGTGTGTTTCATGATAATACTTTATTTTGTCTTCTGAAGCAGCCATTTGACATCTTCTGTTCAACTCTTCAGGGGCTCTGGCGATGTAGTGCTTAAAGCATTTGACTGCTAACCAGAATGCTGGCGGTTCATACTCACCAGCCACTCTTCAAAAGGAAGATTGGGCCATCTACTTCTGTAAGCTCCGCCTCAGGAAGGAGAGGTCCCTATGAGTGGAATTCGACTGGACAGCAGTGAGGTTTTTTTTTTTTTTTTTGGTTTTGTTTTGTACAGCTGTTTTACATCCTTGTTCTTCCATTCACTTTAGCTTCTCTCAGTTCAAAAGAAAGTTTCAAGGTCCCTTCTGACATCTGTTTTTGTCTTTTCTTTCTTTCTTTTTGCTTTCTTTACGTATGATATCCTTGATGTCTTCCCGCAAATCATCTGATCTTTTGTTACTGGTGTTTAATGAATCTAATCTATTCTTCAGATGGTTTCTAAATTCAGGTGAGACATAATAAAGGTCAATTTTTAGTTCTCATGAACTGGTCTTACTTTTCTTCAGCTTCAACTTGAACTTGCATATGATGAATTGATGGTCTCTTCCATGGTCAGCACCTAACCTTATTCAAACTGAAGATATTGAGTTTCTCCTCCATAAGGTTTATCCACAGATGTAATCGTTTGATTCCTGAAAATTCAATCTGGAGAAGTCCACTTAAAGAGTCATCATTTATGATGTTGATAAAAGGTATTTTCAGTGAATGAGTTATTGGTCTTAAGAAATTCCATCATGCGATCTCCTGTGTCATTTCTATCAAGAAGGCCATATTTTTCTACTATAGATACCTGTTTGTTTGCAACTTTTTCATTCCACTCACCAGTAATTTTCAGTGCATATTGAGTACATGGTAGAAAACCAGTTGCCAAAGAGCTGATTAGATGCATGGCAACTCCTTGTATGTCAGAGTAGAACTGTGAAATATAACGTTTTCAGTGACTGATTTTGTGGAAGCACATTGGCAGGCTTTTCTTATCAGTTGTCTCTGCGTGAGTTCCAATCTTCAAGCTGATTAATTGTTGGTAGCTCCCAGGGACTCTCTATGAAGAATATACGGAAAGAGTTTGCCCAATTTTTTATTTTTATATATGCTTTTGGTACTCAAGAAGTTAATTCATTCACCTAACTTTAAATGTGGGAGCTCTGGTGGCATAGTGCCTAGGGCATTTGACTGCTACCCAGTAGTCTAGAGGTTCAAACCCACGAGCCATTCTTCAGAAGGAAGACTGGGCAATCTACTTCAGTAGACAGTACCTACTATTTTCTTATCTGTCTTGTTTCTAGAATTCTTTTCCTTGGGGAGAAAAAAAAATATTTATTCATTTAAAAAAAAAAAAAACAAACTTTAAACAGAGCAGCCCAAATTCTGACTTACTCACATAAACAAAAAGCTTACTCAGAGAAACAAACTTGGAAATGTAAGACCTTGGACACATAAATCAATTAATGTGTGAGAAGTGCTACTAATTCCTTTATTTGTCAGGTGGTGGGGAGAGGTTATGATTATATTTGAGTTATAGAGTTGTAAAAAGGGTGTCAAATGAGATGATACAATTGAGTAAGCATTATTACCATAAAATTTTACATATATGGAGAAGTTTACTATTGATAATAATCATTAGTATTTTACAATGGTGGTTTGCTTTTTGAACATCAGTCTCTGAAATTTACTATACATCATTCCATGTTTAATGCAATCCCTTCGTAGCTTAAATTGTCTTTCTTAATTAACAAAAACAAATCTGTTTTCTCTATCTTTGGTAAACTTTGTGGCATAAGAAGTTTTAATATTTTAAACTAACCCTAAAGAAAGTAGGAAAATATATCTCTGTAAATTCTTAGCTCATTTCAAGTCATGGTAAAATAAAACTGCATCATCACGTGTTGCTTAAACTCTGGCTTGTGCTGTTGTTATGTGCCCTCGAGTCAGACCCGACTCATAGCGACCCCTCCTTGGGTTTCCAAGGCAGTATCACTATGGAAGTAGATTGCCCCATCTTCCTTCCGAGGAGTGGCTGGTGGGTTTGAACCACCAGCCTTCTGGTTAGCAGTCAAGTGCCTTAGGCACTCCAGGCACTATAAAGCTGTCATTTCTTTACCTTAATTTGGCACATTCAGTTTAATCTCTTAAGTGTTAGGGAACAAATCATAATTAAAAGAGGGTAGATAGGGTTCATTTAGAAGGCTATTTCTTGCATACAGATGAGTAATTACAGTGATCTCAATATGGTGGCTTTCTTATGTTGCTGCAACACAAATATCTTTGTGAGGCAGATAAACAAGCTCAGCTCTGTAAGCTGTTTACGTGAACTGTCTCCTTGGAAGTTAGAGTCTTCGGAGTCTTTGCAGTTAGATGAAAGGGAGTGGATCTGGCAGACAAATCAAGAATGAGGAAGTTAAAGTTTGACTTTGTTCTTACCTTTCCATGCAAAGTTAGCTCATTAGGAGTTTGCTTTTGCCAGAAATCAAATCAAGAGTCAAAATTTCACCATACTTCCTTTAAAAATAAAATACAGAAAAATAATTTGAAAGACTTAAGGAGAGAAAAAGGTGTCAAGGTGTTATATTTTGAATTTAGGACGTCTCATTTTAGAAACAAAATTTTTCTTACTATGAGAATCATGAGCAATTAGAACTTCTCCTCTAACACCATTGGATACTCAATGAATAAGGGCCTTTTCAATTAAAATGGAACCTAATCACAGAGAATGCTTGGCTAAAAAGAGAACAGACCAGTCTTTGGTCTTTTACCATTTGTGAGGGTGGACTTCATAACACAGAATCCTTAAAATAATGTACTTATCTCTCAAATAATGCCAATCAATTGGATAAATTAGTAGATTTAGTAGAAAATGTGTCTATATCTCAGGAAGAATATTAATGTCTACTTAATATTTACTTACTTGGGAGCTCTGGTGGCATAGTGCCTAAGGCATTTTACTGCTAACCAGAAGGCTGGTGTTTCTAATTCACCCACTGGTCCTCAGAAGGAAGGTTGGGCAATCTACTTCCATAGTGATACTGCCTTGGAAACCCAAGGAGGGGTTGCTGTGAAGAGGATCTGACTCAATAGCAATGAGTTTGGTGGTTTTTTTTTTTTTTTTTTTTTTTGAGTTTTAATATTTGCTTGTCAAAACTTACTGGAAAACAATGCCTATGTAATAATCATGAGTTAAGTAGAGCTGTTCAGTGATTATAAAGCACTGTGTTCAGTTAGGATTTCACATTGTAGAAATTAATCTATTTGTTCTTTCCATTCTTGGTGATCCTAATACAGAGTCTCAAGTTCAAACAACCTATTTCTTGATTTCACAAAATAGATAAATTATTTTTCCCACTTATTCCCTGTGGTAGTTAAGTTTGTGTGTCAACTTGGCTGGGCCTAGTTGAGTGGCTGGGCAGTTGAATATAGTTATTCTCCATGGTGAGACTGGTAATAAATTCTATGGTAGAATCTAGTGGAGCAGCTTAGTAGCTGCTTTGGGTATGTGGTTTGCTCTGCATACATAAGAAACAACTTTGGGAATGGTCTCTAGCTTATGACATGCCTGAATCCTGCATGTAGCCGGGTCATTGTTCAGCAGCATGACATGGTCTGCCAATCTTGGGACCTTTAATGGATTTGAATTAATGATCTACCATGTGGTTTGGTAGCATTGGGATTGTGCCTTATTACTTGCCAAACTTGGGCTTGTCAGCCTCAGCAGGCAGCAGCTGAGTGAAAAAAAGCCTCCAACTTCTGTGGGCTAGGAGCAAGAAGCAGAGCTGAGGCCGAAGGTTGAGGGGCTTTCACCCAGCCCCTAGAGCCTGGCACTTTGACTTGGACTTAAAGCCTCCAAACTGTAAGAGAATAAACTCTTGTTTGTTCAAGCATCCCGTTTGTGGTATATTCAGTGTCAGAGCAGCACTAGGTAACTAGAACATTACCCACTATAAGTAACTTTATTTTTTCACTCTTTTTGTCATGTCTTTCCAACATGTAAAGTGTACTGCAAGAAGCCATTGACTTTGAGCATATCCATTTGACTTACTTTGACCAACAACATGGAAGTGGGAGCGATATCACGTCAGCATAGAGAAGAAGCATGGAATCTTTTTGTTCCTGGTTTTGAAATTCTGCCTTCCAACTTTAGAAAGACTGCTCACCCCATAGTTTCTAGTTCTTCATTCTGTGTCCCAAAAAACCCTCAACCTGGACTGAACTCATTTGATTTCATCTGGGTCCACTACTTTTACAGACAGCAGTAGAGTCATGTAAGCACCCAGGAATAATAGAGCCTGGGTTTTGGAGACAGTCTTGTTTTAAATTTTGACTCTGCCTCTGTCACCTTGAATGAATTAGTATATTTAACTTAATAATGTCCTATTCACCAAATGTTATGTGTGCATCTTTATCTAGCCAGAATGAGGCTTAGGATGTGAACTCCATAATTCTTATTTTCATTTTTCCTTTGATAATTCCTCTGTACCACTAAGCCCAAACCAGAAACATTGCCCAAGCTAAGATAGAAGGTAACTGAATTAAAATGATCAGTAAAAATAGTGTTGGTGAATAATAAAATGTTAGTAATAAGGATTTGATTAGTTAGAGTCTATGCCACCTATTGCCTTAAGAGAACAGTTAAGTTAAACTGTGCTTGAGATACGTATCAATATGCTCTTCAAGTCAGAATGTTAAAGCCTGAAGGAACTTAAATGATGACTTAGTCTGATCACTGCCTTTCATGGATGAGAGAATGGAGACTCAGAAAGATGAATTGTCTTTCCTGAAACTAGTTAATGGCAAATATGTCACTTAAACCAACAAAATGGTTTTATAAATGGCATTCAGATGTACTGCCTGGCATATTAAGAATACACTTCCTCTAGAGGATTCTTTTTTCACAGCAGGAGCATATGAATGTTTCAGAGTATATCTCCTTTCTTTTCACAGAGTAGTCCACAAATGTCAGTATCATGAGAAGAGATTGAAACTCATGAAAGATAACATGTTGTCAGGAGACAAACCTGTGTAAAGTACTGTTTGCATGTGAAATCTCACTGTGTTCCTCCTAGGGAGGCTGTCAGGGGTCAGTTCACCCTTGGAGCCATTTAATCTTTATATGCTGCCATCCCTGCATCTATTTTCTTTGGTATTTAAAGTGACAGATTCACAATTTCAACAATAACTAATTTGTGCAGTTTTCAAAACCTTAAGCTTTTAGAAACAAATAAAAGAGAGGAGGGTCAACTGTTTAGAAAAGAGCAGAAGTTTTCAAATTTGTTCTTTATTAAAAAATAATTTCATTTTAAAATATTTTTATTTGAACTTCTTATTGTAGTTTGGGTAAAAACTCATAGTGCAAATTTTGTTTGCATCTGAGTCCCTATGCTGAGAACCTCCTAGACCCAGAGAAAGATTGATGCCAAGGCACATGGAAAGCTCCAAGGAATTAGGGGATTACAGATGTTGAAAGAAGACAAAGGCCTTCCACTGGAGCTGATGGAAAAAGTCTTACTTTAGAGCTAGCACCTTGAATTCATAGTTTTAGATTCCAAATTATGGAGAGAGTAAATTTATGTTTGTTAAAGCCATCCACTTGAGATATTTCTGCAATAGCAGCACTAGATAGCTAAGGCAGAATTTGGTACTGGAAGAATAGGGCACTCCTCTAAAACTTACCTAAAATGTGGAACTAATTTTGGAAATGGGTAATGAATAGAGATTGGTAGAGTTTTTAAGTGTCTAGCAGTAAAAGTTTAGATTGCCTTGAAGAGATGGTTGGTCTATCAAATGCAATTCTAATGAAGGCTCAGAAGGAAGTGAGAATACTTGTGACACCAGGTATAACAGAGATGGTGAGAGACGGTGGTAGAGAAACAGTAACAATAGAAAAGGATTGGTGCACAGTGGCATGGGAGCTGACTCAGAAAGCAAGAGAGCTGAATGCCCTCTGGCTGAGGCATACTGACAGAGTGGGGGTGATTTCAGGCACTTTTCAGTGCAGCTAGGCTTACCAACCCACAAAACAAGAGAGCTGAACACCTTCTAATTGAGGCTTACTGGCAAAGTGGTGTCTCCAGGCACTGATTAGTACAACAAAGAGTTTTGTAACACTTGTCCAAGCAGGACAAAGGCTGGGGTGGTCCAAAAGTCCCAAAGAACTAAGAGACAAAAGAATCAACAAGCAGAAGCTGAAGAGACAAGGGACATGGGAGGCAGAGCTGTTTTGGCCTCAAAGAGTAAGGCCATTAACACTGAGACAAGATACAAGCTACAGGATTAGGTTGTATATTGAGTCAATCTCTATTGAGATGTAAAAAGAGATTAAACAAGCAAACAAAGTTCAGAGGGACCTCAGTACCACCAAGAAAGAAGAGACTGGAGCAAAACATGTCTTTTAAGTTTATATGTGGAAATAAACTTCCTTTGTTTGTTACCAAGGGTGGAAGGGGAGGGAAGGAACACTGCAAAAAAAAAAAAAAAA
>NW_006921611.1:43754-51700 GCF_000298275.1 Orycteropus afer afer
AGTGCTTTAGCCACTATGCTACCAGAGTTCCTTTCCCTAGAGTAAGTGCCCTGAATTCACACTTCTAGTTTCCTACACTGTGAGAAAACAAATTTCTGTTTGTTAAAGCCATCCATTTGTGTTATTTCTGTTATAGCAGCACCAGGTAAACTAAGAAAGTTACTCTGTAATTTATCATTGCCTTCCTAAATTTACAACAGTCTGTTGATATTATCTTGAATTCTTCTGCATTTGGGAGTTCTGAGACTACGCTATTTATTCCCTCTTTTTGCTTTGTAGTTGTCAACATTTACAGATTAACATCTCTTGTTCCCTACTTTCCATCTTGAAGATTTATTTTATTTATGAAAATTCTTTATCTTGCTTGGTGTCTGAATGTAGTAATTAAGACTGTGTGTCAATTTGGCTGGGTTGTGGTTTTGAGTGCTTAGCAGCTGGATGTAGTGATTCCCCATGGTGAGATTGCAATCATTTCCATTGTGGAATCTGCTGTATGAATCTAGGTAATTTATTTGTGGAGGTGGGGGCTGGTTCCAGTATATATGGAGAAGCTTTGAGGAAGGTCTCTAGCTTTTAATACATTTTGCCAAGTCTTCTTCTCCAGGTCCTGGACTTGAATCAGTGGTCAGCTGTATTGCCAGCCAATCCTGGGATTATGCCATATTTTCTGCTGATCTTGGGTTTGTCAGCCTCAGCAGCCAGTTGCTGCATGAGTTAGAAGAAGCTTTCAGTTCCAGTGGGTGTGGAACAAGAGGCAGAGCTGAAGCCCAAGGTTGTGGGGCCTTCACCAAGCCCCTGGAGCCAACATTCTGAATTCAGACTTCTAGTCTCCTAAACTGTAAAAGAATGAATTTCTGTTTATTAAAGCCATCAACCTGTGGTACTTCTGTTATGGCAGTGCTAGAGAACTGTGACACCGGGTGATGTTGCTATGTGTTTTAATTTCAGATTGCTATCTGACATTGTTGGTTCTCTGAAGGATTTCCGTTAGCATTTCCTGTAAAGTTGCTCTGTTTTTATAAATGTTAATTTCTGTTTATTTGCAAATAACCTCATTTCTATATCATATCCAAAGGATAATTTTGCTGGATATATAATTCTTAGCTGCAATTATTTTCTTTCACATTTTATAGATGTTACCCCATTGTCTTCTTTCCTTCATGGTTTCTGTCAGGAAATCAGGAATTTTTTCTTATTAGCTTTCTTTTGTAAGTAACATTCTATTTTTTTTTTTTTCCTGAGCTCCTCTCAGGATTCTTTGGTTTGGGAAATTGATTTTTTTTGTTGTTTTTTTCTGAGTCTATCCTACTTGGAGTTTTTTGAATTTCTTGAATGGATGTCTTTTCCTTTTCATGATTTTAGGGAAGTTTTCTAACGCTGAATCCTCAACAATTTCCTCTGTGCTTTTGTTAAAAACTTTTCCTATTCTGGAATTCTGATCATATCTGTTAGTCCTCTTGATAGTGTCCCACATAATTCTGAGGCTTTCTTCATTCTTTTTTTTTTTTTTTTATTTGTTCTAACTCATTAGTATTAAGTTATTTGTATTTAATTTCACTGATTCTGTCTTGCATTGATTGAATTCTACTTTGTCTTTTTAATGCATTATCTATTTTTTGAAATTTTTGTGTTAATGTTCTGGATTTCTAGTTGCTATTTTTTATGTTTTCTAATAATCTATTTATTTTGTCAATTTGTTCTTGTCTTGCTTTCCTCAATTATTTTTGTATATTTTCCTTGAATTTATCTGTGATATCCTGTTTTTCTCTGTATTTACCTTGACCTCTTTGTAAATTTGTTTAACCATCCTAAATATAATTATTTTGAATTTATTATCTAGTAGTTCATTACTATTTCTTCCTCATGGTTTTCTGGCCCTGTATTTCAGCCATTTGGTTGTACTATTTTGTCTTTTTTGAGTGTGTGCATGATGGGAAATTCTCTGTTGTCTTCAAGACATTGTGGTATTATTGTATTTATTTGTTGATTATATGTCAGTTTGCTTTACCCTGATTTGTTGTTGTTGTTGTTTTGATATATCCAGTGGGCAGAGCAGATGTGTCACTGTTGTCCTTAGTTTGGTAGCCATGGGGTGGTCCTCACCTATCTCGGAATGAGTTTGGTAGTGGGTGAGAGTGTGGGCACGTGTCTCTGCTTGCTGACTATATACAGCAGCTGAAGAGAGATGGGTGTGTGTTGTCTGTTGTGGGACTGGAGTATATGGTAGCACTCACCCAGTGGGTGGGATGGCATGCGTAGTAAGTGTGGCTGGAAAATGTGGACATGGTGGCTGTTCCCTCCCATGGGGAAAGAAAAAAGAGGGGGAAAAAATGAAAAAAAAAAAAAAAAAACAAGCAAGCAAAAAATATTTAATAAAAGAAAAAGAAGAACGGTGGGGAGAAAACAAAGGTAATGCAGTAGCAGGTGCAAGCACTCACACCCAATTGCAGAGGTGACAAGAATGCACACCGACAACCACTGAGGTAGTGAGAGTATGTGCTTCCAACTATAGAGGCAGTGTTTACGCAATGCTTTGTCCTTCAGAATGCATGCTACTGACCTTAGAAGCAGTGGATGATCTGAGGGCATGTGCTCCACTAACTACAGAGGTTGTGGCTGTGCGACGAATGGCCTATGAGAGTGCACCTTGACAATTACAGAGGTGGTGTGTTTGTGGTGCTAGATCTGCAGGAGGATGTAACAGGTCACTGGAGGAGTAAAGCAATCAGAAGGGCAGTGGGGGAAGGAAGCCAGATGGATCACCAGGCAAGAGAAGGGCAGTGAAAAAGCTTTCACAGGCTGCCTCAGGGGTGAGGGTGGGATGAGCTGCATCTCTGGTCACTTGGAGTATGTGCTGGGTAAGATGAGAGTATGCACTTCTCTGATCACCAGTCACCTGCATGGGTGGCACTGCACCTAGGCAAGTGTAGCTGGTTATCTGGTTCTTGCTCCAGTTCAATGCATGAGGATGAGGGGCATCTCTAGCTGCCACCCTATGGTTATTCCCCACTGCATAAAGGTCTAAACAAAATGACCAGGGACCACTGCTGGTGATTGGTCCTAACCATATTCACTGGCTTCCTCCTAGCTCTGTCGTTGCTTGAATTTCTGGAATTCTCATCCACCTTTCTATACTTTCTTTCCTCAGATCTAGCTCATGTTCTGCTCACCTTCCTTCGCTTCAGATTTGTTAACATTGTATCTCTGTCTTTTTGTGACATTACCTTCCTATGACTCAGAATCTCCATACTCCAAAATATTTTTTGTCTGTGGCCAAGTGATCTTCAGTGATTCAAAAGGCTCTTTGGGTCACCTGCATTCACTGCTGCCATTAAAAGAAACAAACAAACAAAAAATATGTTAGCATTGTTATAATGGACAATGACTTTTGATAGGACTCCTACTTGGTATCAAAAAAGGATAGAGAAAAATGAAAATGAATGTGAAACTAAATTGAGTATCAGAGAAGTAGAAGAAGGAAAAAAGGAGATAAAAGGGAAGAAAAAAAGTAAAGACAATGAAGTGAAGATATCAAAGGGTAGTGTTTTCTTAATCTTTTCATGGTCTACAGACCCTACATATCTGTTGGGTGTTGAATCAGGCCTAAAATCTGTGAGAGTTATAGAACCTAGTAAAGTCCCAAGCCATTTCTATATTGAAGTCTTTCCTCAAGAAGGAACTCTTTGTCAGCTTAGTTTGTTGGTGTGCTCTTGGCATTGGGGCATTTATACTGAGGGCCCACTTGAATGGTCCTTTACTCACTCTTGCAGATCTAACCATGTGAAGTGGCAGGTAGAAAAAGAAGTGGTTCTTCCAAGAGAAGCTACCTACAAACCTCTTCTGCTCTCCTTCTCTGAAGTTCTATAAAGCAGGGGTAAAGCTGAGAAGTCCAGATTCAAGACCATTTCTGCTGTTCTGAGAATTTCTTTGGTTCCAAAAAGGCAGTAGTCACAGTATCACTTTCACCAATACTCCTTAAGCTAAAAACTACAAACAAATACACTGTGAACTGTTACAAATCTTGTTCCTCTTAGAGCTGGATAAAGTTGTGCATCTGACTACATTATATAATGTGGTATGTTTTCTGTTTCTTCTGCTTCTGGGAGAACAATATGCAAATCCATAGAAATCCCTTGTACTTGCTCTTATGCAGCCATGAAGGAATAAGGCAATATTAGAATTGCAATAAAGCATTGTAGACCCATCTGAACGGCTGGTAGACAATAATTCTCCCAGACTTGTGCATTCCAGCAATCAATCAAGGAGAATTACTGGTAAAAATGACAGAAAAATGTCATAAGCTTGCTTTCATTTTATTCCTGTGGATGTGAGGATTCATGCAGTTTAAGCAGATTACGCAGTTGAATGGGAGCTTGGCTGAATGATTAAAAGATAAAACACTTACATTTAAATCTTTACCTGAATTTATCAGCTTGAATTTTGAATTGTATTATAACCTTTGTTTTAGTTTTTGTTTTTTTCCATTAAATGGAAATGTTTGATTCAAAGTTAATAAAAGCTATTAATCTACCATGAAGCAATATTAATATTAACATGACACATTTTAATTAATTTAGTGACAGTTAAAAAAGAAAATTTGAGAGCTTTTAGCTTTGGTGCTTAAAGGGAAACTAAACCTTTGAAAATATATTTGCATGTAGAGCAAGATGAACACGTCTTACAGAAGGTATAGAGATGGTTAGATATTAGAGTTCCATACTAGAGGTCCAATTAGCAATGACAAAATTAGTGAGAAGGTAAAATATGTAACTGCTTTGGGTGAGCTCTTTTAAACCTGGGGTGTAGGTATGTGCCTTTATATGTTAAAATTCAAAGGAGTTTTTACATGGCCTGGAGACTCTAATGATGAGTTGTAATATCATAAAAATAAAAAACTCTGTCAAATTCTACTGTTTTTTGTTACGAAATGAATCTGCTTTCCAGATGCTTGTGAAAAGGAGTTGGAAAATAGTGGGCACAGTTGAACATGGTTTAGACTGACTCCGATTTCTTGAGCAGCAGTCTTAGATGGAGAACACGATTCCTCTCCCAGTCCTACAGAGCAGAGTAAAATGAGCATGGCCTTTGGTGTCATATCAGCCTGGATTTCAATCCAAATGCCAGCTCAGGCTAGTTATTTGATCCCAGGAACTTTCATTCCTCCCTCAGGACTTCAGCTTTTTCATCCGTACAAAAGGGAAAATAAATGTATTTTATAGAATTGTTATCAATATGAAATAAATTAACAAATGGAAAATACCTAATGCAATCATTGTGTATTATTGATACAATAACTTGCTCTTCTCTTGGTTTCTTATTTCTTTTTCTCCAATGGTGTCTTTAAGATGTTTGGAGGATGTGAAAGTCAGGAGAGGAAAAATCTAGGGGAAAAATCTGAAAGTTTCAGGAAAAGATATATAGAGGGAAAAAGAAAAAATGTTGACCAATAAAAGACAGTACAGTCACCTTTCAATAACACACAGCATGTGTTCCTTCCAACGAAGTTAACTTTCCAATCCTGTTGGATGTTTTCTTCAAGCAATGAAAAGTGTATTGTCTAAAAATCCATGTACACTATCTTTCTTTTGTATATAAAATTTACAGAAAGATTCCTTTCACAATTTGCAAATAGTATTTTTTCTTTAAACCATAAAAAATTTTAGAATAAGATTAATATATATGAATAAGTACTGAATTTGAAATGTGAAAATCAATGAAGCTATCATTTATTCTGGGCATTGTTTCAAGAAAAATGGTATTGCTTTAAGTAATGTATATACAAAACGATTTTTCTGCCAAAAATGTTTCTTTGTCAGCAAACATATAACAATTTTAAGTAATATACTTAATTATCAGATAATAATAATAGCTAATACTTATTGAGGACTTACTATGTGACAGATACTAGGTGTGGTGCCTAAGGTATTTGACTGCTAACCAGAAGTTTGGTGGTTCAAATCCACCAGCTGCTCTGCAGAAGGATTTCCATAAAGATTTACTGCCCTGGAAATCCAAAGGGAGTCTTTATGAGTCTGAATAGACTCGATGACAGTGAGTTTGGATTTTTTTTTTCCCCAATAATTAGCACCTAACACACATTACCTAATTTAATCTTGCCTCTAACCTTTGAGGATGCGCTCTGATGGCATAGTGCCTAAGGCACTTGACTGCTAACCAGAGGGCTAATGGTTCAAACCCAACAGCCTCTGTTTGGAAGGAAGGTAGGGCAACCTATTTCCATAGCGAGATCACCTCAGAAACCCAAGGAGGGGTCACTATGAGATGGATCCAACTCGACAGCAATGAGTTTGATTTGATTTTGGATAACCTATGAGGTAGGTTCTCAAATTGTCTCCATTTTACAGAAGTAAAAACTCTGAGATATATTACTTGCTTAAAATCATACACTTGTAATTTATTGACCAGGGATTTATACCCATTTCTTACTAACTACAAAACTTAAACTTTAACCTACTACACTAATTGAAGAGCTAAACTGTATAGAAAGCAACAAAAAATAGGAAGACAAATCTTTCATGAAGATCAGTTCAGAAATCTTAAAGAAGGATTTATTTATTTATTTATTTGTTTGTTTGTTTTTTTAGAAAATTTATTTTTATCCTTTAAAAACAAAGACTAGAGGATTTTCTTTGTGATAACAATTTTAGACATTATAAAATGAGATTACTAAAATCTTACTATGCTGCACTTTTGAACCCACTTGTGAGATAATACAAATGAAAATAAATAAATAAATAAATAAAGTTTGAAGGAGAAATTTGGTTCTGGGAGGGAACTTGCCATCAGAGTCAGCCACAGATTAGAGACAACTAAAATGCTGTCATAAGAAAGGTTTAACATTTCTCAGATAGAAGGATAATGTCAGTTAGTATATAAGAGGCTATGCTTTGTAAAATACAACTCTCAGATTATCAGTAATTTATGCTACCAAGGCTTTAAAGGGTTTTTTGTTTGTTTGTTGTTTATCTGTTTCATTTTTATTATTATTATTTTGAAGTTTTATCTCTCATGTTATATGTCCATGAATAGCCACCTGGCAGCTGTATTCTATGTATTCTCATTCTTGAATTTAGGCTGACAGAGAACCCACATCTCAATCCATAACTGGGCCTTTGCTGTAGCAGAAGAGAAAACATAATACTATGACAAACACACACTTCAGTAAATAAACGCTAGATCCATAGGAACACCTACTCTACTCAAACTTTATTGGCCAGAACTTGACATATGATTTTAGCCAACCACGAAGGAGTAAGAAATTTAATTCTATGATATGCTTGACGCCTACTAGGGTTCAAAATATGTCACAGAGAATTGGGCGCTGCAGTGTGCAAACCTTGGTTGGAGTGGTATCTGACTACAAAAACAATGAAGGAGAAGCTTATTTTTCTTAACAGCAGAATCCCCCTTAGAATGAAACCTGATTGAGTAAAGTGAGTACTCTATAAGCCATCTGGATTTGGAGCACCAGAGCCTGTGGGGCCACTGGTGGTTAGGACTGAAAAAGGGGGGGGGGGACAAAACAAAAGCAGGAATGACAGAGAGAGAGTGAGCAGAGATTGATCTAAATAGTGCTGGAGGAAAGGAGATGAGGAGCTAGACACTAAAAGAGAAAAAAGTAATTTAAGCTTTGATGCTCAAACATATTATGGAAAATAAATAGATGTATTTAAGTTGTTTGGTGCTTTCTTTGCCTTCCCAATGCAATTCTTAGTTAAAGTGTTATGCTCTAGAAAGCTTTGTGGGGTGTGTTGTGATGCAATAGTGAAGTGCTGAGCTCTATGTCCAGGTTGTGTAGGGCAGAACTAAATGCAATGCCATATCCATGCCTCTATAAGCCATATCACTAATATCACATGCAAGTAAGATATTACTGAAGATAATTCAGAAACGTTTGCAGCAGTATATTGACAGAGAACTTCCAG
>NW_006921611.1:51865-63532 GCF_000298275.1 Orycteropus afer afer
AGATCCTTGCTATACCTGAAAGCATAGTTGTAGCTGCTGAATCAATCCATCTTTTTGAGGGTCTTCCCTCTTTTGTCAACCCTCCACTTTACCAAGCATGACATCCTTCTCCAGGAAATAATCCCTTCTTACAACATTACCAAAGTAGATGAGACGAAGTCTGAGCATTCTCGCTTCCAAGGAGCATTCCAGCTGAACTTGTTCCAGGAAGATTTGTTAGTTCTTTTAGCAGTTCACGGTGCCTTTAGTATTCTTTGCCAACACCACAACTCAAACTCATCAATTCTTCTTCAGTCTTCCTTATTCATTGTCTGGCTCTCACATGCACATGGGGTGATTGAAAATATCATGGTTCTGTCAGATGCACCTTAGTCTTCCACAAGTTATCTTTGCTCTTCAGTACTTGAAAGAGGTCTTTTGTAGCCAATTTTCCCAATGCTATACATTGTCTGATATCTTAACTGCTATTTCCATTGGCGTTGATTGTAGAACCAAGTAATATGCAGTCTTTGACAACTTAAAACTTTTCTCCATTTATCATTATGCTGCTCAATGGTCCAGTTGTGAGGATTTTTTTTTTTTTTTTTGTATTGAGATGCATCCCATACTACAAATTGTAATCTTCAATCTTTATCAGTAAGTGCTTCAAGTCCTCACTTTGAGCAAGCAAAGTTGTCCCGTCAGCATATCAGAGGTTGTTAATGAGTCTTCTTCAAATCTTGATGTCACATTCTTCTTCATAAAGTCCAGATTCTTGGATTATTTGCTCAGCATACAGATTGAATAAGTATGATAAAAAGATAAAATCCTGACACACTCCCCTCCTGATTTTAAACCATGCAGTGTCCCTTTGTTTTGTTCTAATGACAGCTTCCTTATTTATACACAGGCTCCTCATGAGCACAAATAAGTGCTCTAGAATTCCCATTCTTCTCATTGTTATCCATAATGTGCTATGATCCACACAACCAAATGCTTTGGCATAGTTAATAAAATACAAGGAAACATCTTTCTGGTATTCTTTGCTTTCAGCCAAGATCCATGTGGTAATTAACTTTGCGAGTCAACTTGGCTAGGCAGCTGGATGTAGTATTCCCCATGATGAGACTGGTAATCAGCTTCATGGTAGAATCTACTGTGAACAGCTGAGTAGTTGTCTTAAGGATGTGGTCTGCTTCCTGCATGTAAAGAGAAGCCTTGAGGAATAGTCTCTAGCTTATGGCACACTTGAACTCTCTGTGTAGCTGAGTTGTTGTTCAGCAGCCTGCCATGCTCTGCAGATCTTGGGACTTGTAATGGCCTTGAATTAATGACTTGCCATGT
The DNA here is from genome assembly GCF_000298275.1 of Orycteropus afer afer. Lineage (NCBI taxonomy): Eukaryota > Metazoa > Chordata > Mammalia > Tubulidentata > Orycteropodidae > Orycteropus > Orycteropus afer. The sequence goes on from NW_006921611.1 coordinate 53,189, forward strand.
GGTTTGGTAATATCGGGACTGTGCCTTATTACTTGTCAACCTTGGGCTTGTCAGTCTCAGCAGCCATCAGCTGAGTGAAGAAAAGCCTCCAGCTCCAGTGGGCCAGGAGCAGGAGGCATAGCTGATCCCCAAGGTCAAGGGACTTGTACCCAGCCCCTAGAGCCTGGCATTTTGAACTTGGACTTAAGCCTCTGAAATTGTAAGAGAATAAACCCCTGCTTGTTCAAGCATTCCATTTGTGGTATATTTTCTTGTGAGAGTGGCACTTGGTAACCAAAACAATCCATCTGACATAAGCAATGAAAGCCCTCATTACACATCCTGTTCAGAATCCACCTTGCATTTCTGAAAGTTCTCTGTCAATATACTGCTGCAATGATTTTTGAATTATCTTCAGTAAGATTTCATCTGCATGTAATATTAATTATATTGTTTGATAATTCCCACATCCTGTGGGATCACCTTTCTTTGGAATGGGTACAAATATGGATCCCTTTCAGTCAGTTAGCCAGGTAGCTGTCTTCCAAATCTCTTGACATAGCCAAGAGAGTGTCTCCAGCACAACATCCATCTGTTGAAATATCTCAATGGCTAGTCTGTCAATTCCTGGAGCTTTGTTTTTCAGTAATTACTTCAGTTTAGCTTCAACTTCTTCTTTTAACACCATTGGTTCTTGATCATGTGCCACCCCCTGAAACAGATGAAGACCTACCAGGTCTTTTGGGTACAGTGACTCTGTATTTCTTCCATCTTCTTTTGATGCTTTCTGCATCATTAAATATTTTGCTCATGGAATCTTTCAGTATTGCAGTTTGAGGCTTAAATTTTTTCTTCATTTCATTCAGCTTGAGAAATGCCAAGCATGTTCTTCCCTTTTAGTTTTCTTACTCCAGGTCTTTGCACATTTCTTTATAATAATTGACTTTGTCTTCTTGAGCTGCTCTTTGAAATCTTGTGTTCAGCTTTTTTTTTCTTGTCATTTCTTCCATTTGCCTTAGCTACTCCTTGTTCAAGGACAAATTTCAGAGTCTCTTCTGACATCTATTTTGGTCTTTTCTTCCTTTCCTGTCTTTTTAATGACCTTTTGCTTTCTTCATGGATGATATTCTTGAAGTCATCCCACAACTTGTCTGGTTTTTGGTCATTGGTGTTCAATGCATCAAATCTATTCTTTAGATAGTCTCTAAATTCAGGAGGGATAAATTCAATGTAATAGTTTGGCTCTCATGGACTTGTTTTAATTGTCATCAACTTCAACTTGAACTTTCACATGAGCTGTTGATGGTCTGATCCACAATCAACTCCTGGTCTTGTTTTGGTTGAAGAAATTGAGCTTTTTCATCACCTGTTGCCACAGATGTAGTTAATCTAATTCCTGTGTACTCCTTCTGGCAAAGTCCACATGTATAGCCACCATTTGTGTTGTTGAGAAAAGGTATTTGCAGTGAATAAGACATTAGTCTTGCAAAATTCTATCATGTGGTCTACAGTGTTGTTTCTGTCACCAAGGCCAAATTTTCCAACTGCCACTGATTCTTCTTTGTTTCTAATTTTGAATTCCAGTCACCAATGATAATAACCACATCTTGATTGCATGTTTGGTCAATTTCAGACTGCAGAAGTTGGTAAAAAATCTTGTATCTCCTCATCTTTGGCTTTGGTGGTTGGTGTGTAAATTTGAGTAATAGTCGTATTAACTGGTCTTCCTTGTAGGTGTGTGAATATTATCCTATCACTGACAGCATTGTACTTCAGGACAGATCTTGAAACATTCTTTGTGATGATGAATGCCACTCTATTCCTCTTCAACTTGTCATTCCAGGCATAGTAGATCATATGGTTGTGTCTGATTCAAATTGGCCAAACCAGTCCATTTCTGCTCACTAATGCCTAGTATATCAATCTTTATGTGTTCCATTTCATTTTTGGCAACTTCCAATTTTCTTAGGTTCATACTTTGTACATTCCATGTTCCAATTATTAATGGATATTTCAGCTGTTTTTCTCATTTTGAGTCATGCCACATCAGCATATGGAGGTCCTGAAAGCTTTACTTTATCCGTATCATTAGGTCAGCTCTACTTTGATGTGGCAGCACTTTCCCAGTCATACTTTGAGTGCCTTCCGACCTGAGAGGCTCATCTTTCACCACTGTATTGGACAGTGTTACAGGGATATTCGTAAAGTTGTCCAGTAACATATCAGACAGTGTTTACTGCTATTCATATGGTTTTCACTGGTCAGTTATTTGAGACCTGGATGGCCTCTTCCTTCTTCCAACTCTGGCTCAGTCTGGAAGCTCCACTGAAACCCATCCACCATGGGCAATTCTGCTGGCATTTGAAACACCAATGGCACAGCTTCAAGCCTCACAGCCACATGCAAGCCACCACAGTATGACAAACTGACAGACAAATTTGTCTCCCATAGCTGTTCAAAACTGGCTCCTGCTTCCTGCTGGGGACCCTCCCCCTTTCCTGTTCCAGTCATCAGCTCTGGCTCCTGCCTGCTTCCCATTGATCCTTACATATATGAAATTAGGATCTTATGCTTAATGAGAAATTATAAGCTCAAACTTTATAAATATAATTCTCATTTTGTTTTAAGTTGCTTTAAAATAGGTGTGTTTCTTTCACTTACATTATCTCATCTAATATAAAGCTCAATGTTGCAAGGTAAGTATTCTATGCTTTTTATATATGAGAAAATTGAGGATTAGAGAGATCAAACAAATAACCCAACAGCAGAGCCAGAATCCCTCCAATCATAAACCTTTTAAAACCCAAGCTAGTAATCTATCCACATATTTGCTGCTTTGTTAGAAACTACGTACTGAATTAGCTACTTAACATGGAAACATTTGCTGGTTGGATTGATCTTTGCAAAATATACTTGAACTTGTCTACTGTTGGTCAGTTTGCCTCCCTTCTCTTTTACCTCTATCAGTATCTGCCCTAGAGGCAGCTGCTCTGTCCATTCCATTGAGTCAATAAAGTTTTCCACCATCTAACTCCCTCAGATGCCCAATACACTTTCTGAAGTCACTCCAGGGAGAGAGGAAGCACTTCTCAAAAATGATACATTAATCTTTTTTCCTCCTTGGTAGTTAATTTTCTTGAAGTTGACTTCCTCCTCCCCAAGTGGCTTTTAAATGTTTCTTTAAAAGAAATCATATCTTTTCATTTTCTTGTTTCCTTGTATCTTAGTCATTTTGTGGAGTTATTGTGAAAGGTTGACAGGTTTTTCATGAGACAAAAATTTGCTTTCTCTCTGCTCCTTCCTTCACACCCTCACTTTCTCCATTATCAATTATATATTCTGCCTATCATTAAATCAATTCACCCACCCATTGGTTTATAAATCTTTCAGTAAACTCTGCTCTGATAGCAACTGCAGACTGATGATGCCTATTGGTTTCAGTCTTCCCACATTATCACCCTGTCCTTCCTCCAATTGCCAGATGGGAAATTTGGTGAGAAGAAACAGGTAATAGGGTAGAAGGACAGTTGTTAGAACAAGTAAGTATATTAGAAAATTTTAGGGATCATTGAGAGAGAGATGCAGCCATCTTACATATTTCCTACTGAAAATCAAAAAAACAAACCCACTGCCATCGAGTTGATTCCGTCTCATAGCAACTCCCATTGGATTTCCAAGGAGGTAAATCTTTATGGAAGTAGATTGCTCTCTTTTCTTTCTATGCAGTGGATGGTGGGTTTGAACCACCAACCTTCTGATTAGCAGTCAGATGCCTTAGGCACTGCACCAGCAGAGCTCCTGATTCCCTACTAGGATCTGTTGAACTTGATTATCCATACAGATTTAAGATAAAGGAAAAGTGAATGTTGTGGCCTTATTTTTGCAGCAGATGATACATTCTGTGTCTTTCCAAGATATCTATGTCACAGAGATGGGTGACAATAGCAAATATCATGGTGAATATATAGGCTAGAAGTTTTGATGAGTGAGTAGAGAGTTTCAGCAAAAGAGAAGGGTTTCAAATGACTGAAACTAATGAGATTTATACAGAAAAGGAATACCAAAAGCAAAAGCAACAAAAAGAAAAAAAAATAGACAAATTGGGTTTCATCAAGATTAAAAACATTTGTGCATCAAATGACTTTGTCAAGAAAATGAAGAGACAGAAAACAGAAGGTAGAAACTATTTGCAAATCATATATACGATAAGGGTTTAATATTAAGAATATAGAGAATTATCCAACACAACAAAAAGACAAACAATCCAATTTTAAAATGTGCATAGAACTTAAATAGACATTTCTCCAAAGAAGAAATACAAACGGCCAAGAAGCACAAAAAAAAGATGTTCAATATCCTTAGTAATTGTTGTTACTTGCCACCGAGTTGATTCCAACCCATAGTAAGTAAATCAATTTGTGCAATTAAAACTGTTCCATAGGATTTTCAAAGCTGAGAACTTTCAGTAGCAGATCATCAGTCCTCTTTCAAGTCTCTTCTAGGTGGGTTCAAACCTTCAATCTTTCAGCTAATCACAAAATGCTTAACCATTTGCACATCCCCAAGATTCCTTATTAGTCATTAGAAAAATGCAAATCAAGATTACAATGAGATATCACTTGACACCCAATAGGACTGCAATTATTAAAGTAAACAAATAAAAAATAACAAGTGCTGGTACAAATGTGAAGAAATTGAAACCTTTATCCATTGCTTGTTGGGAGGTAAAATTGTACAACTGCTGTGGAAAACAGTGCAGCAACTCCTCAAAAAGTTAACCATAGAATGTGCATGTTGTTGTTGTTGTTGTTGTTGTTGTTAGGTGGTGTCAATTTAGCTCCAATTCATAATGACCCTATGTACAACAGAACAAAACACTGCTCGGTCCTGTGCCAACCCCACAATCCTTGCTATACTTGAGCCCATTGTTGCAGCCACTGTGTCAATCCATGTAATTGTGCGCCTTCCACCTTTTCATTGATCCTCCAGTTTACCAAACATGATACTCATTTCCAGAGAATTGTCTCTTCCGACAACATGACCAAAGTAGATGAGAGAAAGTCTGACCATTTCCATTTCCAAGGAACATTCTGGCTGCACTTCTTCCAGGACAGATTTATTTGTTCTTCTGGCAGTCCATAGTACTTTCAGTATTCTTCACAAACACCACAACTCAAAAGCATCACCTCTTCTTTAGTCTTCCTTACTCACTGTCCAGCTTTCACATGCATATGTGGTGATTGAAAATACCATGGCTTGGGTTAGGTACGCCTTAGTCTTCTAAGAGATATCTTTGTTCTTCAGCACTTTAGAGAAGTCTTTTGCAGCAGATTTGCCCAGTGCAATATATCATCTGATGTCCTGACTGCTGCTTCCATAGGAACTGATTGTGGAACCAAGTAATATGAAATTTTCAACAACTTCAATCTTTTCTCTTTTTATCATGATGCTGCTTGTTGCTCCAGTTGTGAGGATTTTCATTTTCTTTATGTTGAGGTATAATCCACACTACAGACTGTAGTCTTTAATCTTCATCAGTAAGTGTTTCAAGTCATCCTTACTTTCAGCAAGCAAAGTTGTGTCATCTGCGTATCACAGGTTGTTAATGAGTCTTCCTCCAATCCTGATGCCACTCTTCTTCATATAGTCTATATTTTTGAAGTATTTGCTCAACATACAGATTTAATAAGTGTGGTGAATTGCTACAACCCTGACATACTCTCTTCCTGATTTTAAGCCATGCAGTATCCCCTTGTTCTGTTCAAACACAGCTTCTTGGTCTATTATATGACTCACAATTCCATACTTGGGAATATACTCCACAGAATTGAAAGCAGGAACTCAAACAAATACTTCTACACCAATGTTCATTTCAGTATTATTTACAACAGCCAAAAAGGAGAAATAATTAAATATTCATCAAAGGATGACTGGCTAGACAAACTGTGGTATTACACAAGGTAATACTATTCAACAATAAACTGAAGTGAAGTCTGGATATATACTATGTCATGAATGAATTTTGAAAGCATTATACTGAAGGAAAAAAGTCAGAAACAAAAAGGCTTATTGTATAATTCAGTTTAAATGAAATGTCTAGAATAGGCTAATGCATAGAAACAAAATTTTATTAGTAATTACCAGAGGAATGGGGAGGAGAAAAGAGAATGTATCATTTAAGAGGAACTGAGTTTCTGTGTAAAGTGATGCAAAGTATTTTGAAATGGGTAGTGATGGTGTTTGCACAACATGGTAAATGTAATTAATATCTCTGACTTTTACACTTAAAAGTTATTAAAATAGAAAGTGTTTTGGTATATATTTCATTGTAGTATGTTTTTAATAATAAGAATAAATAAAATATTCTCAACATGGGTTCAAAAATTATATTGTAAAAAAGTTATTATGGTTCATGTGAAAACAAAACTAGGTATGTATTTATTCTCTACATGAAAATAACTTGAAGTCACTCATAGAAACCCCCAATGGGTTTGCAAGGCGGTAAGTCTTTATGGAAGTAAATTACCCCATCTTCTTTCCACAGAGCAGCTGTTGAGTTTATAATCACCAGACTTGGTTAGCAGTAATACACCGTAGGCGCTATGCCACCAGAGCTCCTTTAACTTACAGTCAATAAACTGTCAATTAAAATCATTCACAAAACCTAAACTGCAACAGTTATGTTGGTAATAATAAAAATGAAAAATGCATGGAGATAAGAAGGTTATACATTCTAGGTAATCACATGAGAACAAGAGTTAGGTCAGCCATCAATTGTTTTTAGGCTGTTTTGAGTCTGTTTCAACTCACAGTGACCTCATGCACAAGAGAACAAAAATGTCCTGATCCCTTGCCATCCTCACTATTAATGTTATGCTTGAGCACATTGTTGCAGCTACTATGTCAATTCATCTTGTTGAGGATTTTCACCTTTTTCGCTGACCATCTACTTTACCAAGCATGATATCCTTCCCCAGGATAACATGACCAAAGTATGGGAGGGGAAATCTGGCAATTCTTGATTCTGAGAAACATTCTGGCTGTACTTCTTCTGAGACAGATTTGTTCATTCTTCTTGTAGTCTGTACTATAGTCAATATTCTTCACCAATACCACTATTCAAATGCATAAATTCTTCCTCAGTCTTCCTAATTCAGTTTGCAACATTCACATGCATTTGAGGTGACTGGAAATACCATGACTTGGATCAGGTACACCTTAGTCTTCAAAATGACATCTTTGCTTCTTAATACTCTAAAGAGATCTTTTGCAGCAGACTGGCCCAATGCAATGTTGTGTCTGATTTCTTGGTTGCTACTTCCATGAGTGTTGATTGTGAATCAAAGTAAAATGAAATTTCTGACAATTTCTATCTTTTCTCCATTTATCATGATGTTGCTTATTGGTCCTGTAGTGAGAATTTTTATTTTCTTCATGTTGAGGTGTAATCCATACTGTGGGACTTAGTCTTTGATCTCCATCACTAATTGCTTCAAGTCATCTTCGCTTTCAGCAAGCAAGGTTGTGTCATCTGCATATCATAGGTTGTCAATGAGTCTTCCTCCAACCCTGATGCTGAATTCTTCTTCATATAGTCCAGCTTCTTGGATTATTTGCTTAGCATACAGATTGAATAAGGGTGGTGAATGAATGCAACACTGATGCATGCCCTTCCAGATTTTAAACCATGCAATATCCTATCCCCTTGTGCTGTTTGAACAAGCTCTTCTTGGTCTATGTTAGTTTCCTCATGAGCACAATTAAATGTTCTGGAATTCCTATTCCTCATAATGTTATCCATAATTTGCTATGATCCACACAGTTGAATGCCTTTGCATACTCAATGATACACAGGTAAACATCTTTCTGTTATACACTTTATTTTCAGTCAATATCCATCCAATATCAACAATAATATGCCTCATTGCACATCCTCCTCTGAATCTAGTTTGAATTTTTGGCAATTCCCTGTTCTGCAAACATTTTTTTAATTATCTTCAGCAAAATTTTACTTGTATATTATATTAATGATATTGTTCAACAATTTCCATGTTCTATTGGATCACCTTTCTTTGGAATAGGTACAAATATGGATCACTTCGGTCAGTTGGCCAGATAACTGTCTTCCAAATTCTTGGCATAAGTGAGTAAATGCCTCCAGTGCAGCATCTATTTGATAAAGCATCTCAAGGGATATTCTGTCAATTCCTGGAGACTTGTTTTTCCCCAGTTCCATTAGCACAGTCTCAAAGTCTTCCTTTAATACCATTGGTTCTTGAACATATCTCCTGAAATAGCTGAACAAGGACCAATTGCTTTTGGTACAGTGACTCTGTGTATTCTTTCTGTCTTCTTTTGATGCTTCCTGCATCATTCATTATTTTGCCCCCAAAATTCTTAAATATCACAACTTAAGGCTTGAATTTTTTCTTCATTTCTTTTAGCTTGAGAAACACTGAGTGTGTTCTTCCCCCTTTGATTTTCTAACTCCAGGTCTTGGAACATTTCATAATTATAATTGATTTTGTCTTCTCAAGCCACCCTTTGGAATGTTCTGTTCAGCATTTTTATCTTGTCATTTCATCCATTCCCTTAAGCTACCCTATGTTCAAGAGCATGTTTCAGAGTCTCTTCTGACATCCATTTTAGTCTTTTCTTCCTTTCCTGTCTTTTTAATGTCCTTTTTCTTTCTCCCTGTATGATGTTCTTGATGTCCCCCTACAACATATCTGGTCTTCAGTAATTGGTGTTCAATGGTTCAAATCTATTCTTTAGATGGTCTTTAAATTCAGGTGGAATATAACCAAGGTCATATTTTGGCTTTCTTTGTTTTCAGCTTCATTTTGTTTTGTTTTCAGCTTCATTTTGAACTTGCATATGAGCAGTTGATAGTCTACTCCATAGTCAGCTTCTGGCCTTGTTTTGATTGAGCTTCTCCATAGCATCTTTCCACAGATGGAGTCAATCTGATTCCTGTATATCTTATCTAGCGAGGCCCACATGTATAGCTGCCATTTATTTTGTTGAAAAAAAATTATTTACAGTGAAAAAGTTGTTGGTCTTGAAAAATTCTGTCATGAGATCTCCAGAGTCATTTCTATCACAAGGCCATATTTTCCAACTATCACTGATTCTTCTTTGTTTCCAAGTTTGGCATTACAATCACCAATAATATTCAATACATCTGGATTGCATGTTTAGTCAGTTTCAGACTGCAGAAGTTGGTAAAAATCTTTAATTTCTTCATCTTTGGTTTTAGTGGTTGGTGGGTAAATTTGAATAATAATAATATTAACTGATCTTCCTTTTATGTGTATGAATATCATGCTATCACTGATAACCTTGTACTTCAGGATAGATATTGAAACATTCTTTTTGAAGAAGAATGTGACACTATTACTCTTCAACTTCTCATTCTCTACATAGTTGGAATCCAACCATATAATTGTCTCATTCAAAATGGCCAAAACCAGTCCATTTCAGTGCACTAATACCTTGGATAACCATCTTTACGTGTACTATTCTATTTTTGACAATGTCTAATTTTCCTAGATTCATACCTTCCACATTCTCATTATTAATGGATGTTTGCAGCTGTTTCTTCCCATTTTAAGTCTTGCCCTAGCAGCAAATGAAGGTCCTGAAAGCTTTATTCCAGCCATGTCATTAAAGTTAACTCTACTTAGAAGAAACAGCTCTTCCCTAGTTGTATTTTGATTGCCTTCCAATCTGAGGGTCTCATCTTCCAGCATTATATCAGAAAATGTTTCAGGGATATTCATAATTTTTGTTTTGTTTTGTTTTTATTGTGGTGAAAACATACACAATAAAACATTCACTAACATAACAACTTCCCAATTTACAGCTCAGGGATATTGATGACATTTTCATGTTGTGCCACCATTATTGCTATCCTTTTCCAAAATATTCCACCACCATTATCATAAACTCAATGTCCCACAAACAAAAGCTTCCCATTTCCTCCCTCCCTCCTACCCCATTGTTGTTGTTAGGTGTTGTCCAGTCGTCTCCAACTTATAGCAACCTCATGTACAGCAGAAACTACTAATAATCTTTGGTTTCTATATGTATTTTTTTTTTTCTTTTAATCTATCTAGGAATTTAGCCTCTTTTCCTATCCCATGATATTCACAGTTTTCCAGTAATATATATGAGAGTTTTTTCTCTGCTATTCAAAATGTTTCTAGTGGCCAATATTTTCAAAAGTAGATGGCACACTCCTTCTTCCCAGTCTGTCTTAGTCTGGAATCTCTGCTGAAACCTGACCACCATTGGTGACCTCACTGGTATCTGAAATACTGGTGGCATAGCCTCCAGTCTCACAGCAACATGCAAGCCACCACA
>NW_006921611.1:63827-65427 GCF_000298275.1 Orycteropus afer afer
ATAACAACTGTAAGACAACTAGCTAACTGAAAGTTTTATGTGTCTTTTGAAATATATGAAAAAAAAAAGATAATATAAAGTGGATAAGATATTTGGGGTCATTGCTCTTACAAACCTTTTAATTTATGCCTCTAAATTTTTTTTCTTAGGATTTGCAAGCAATACCAATTGTAGAAAATCTTAAAAAAATGGTTTCACTTTTTAAAAAGAAAGTAAATCATAGTATAAATAATAAAGTTGTTTCCCCATGAATTGTGAATTCCTCTGTGAGTTTTACAAGTTTTTCTCACATTTAATCTCCAGTATTATTAATTATATTGGTAATTGCACAGCAAAATTTTCTATCTTTATTCTCAACATTCTATTAAATAGTTAATAAAATATTTAAACAACAGTATCAAATTATTGTTTATTTCATTAACAGTATCTCTCATCCTGACCTACAACTAATTAAGCATTTTATTTCAATAGTGTTGCATGGCAAACAGTACTATCCTTACATTTATAAACTTGTGAGCAATTATAGGCCCATAAATATGGTTTTCTTCTTAACTTATGTACTGTTTTGTGATAATAATATAAGTTGACAGCTTCTTACAAATAGTTGAATATTCTAGACAGAATAATCTGTTATTTTCACAATGGACCCATCCGATCCAATTTAGATTTTGAGCCCTGGAAATGGGTAGTTTTTAATTCCACCAAAGAAAGAAAGGATGGAAGGAAGAACAAGAGGGAAGGAGGAAAGGAAAGAAGAAAGGGCTCAAGAAAGGAAGGAAGAACGGACAGAAGAAAAGAAGGACAAGAGTAAGAAAGAAAGAAACTAGAGAAAAAGAGACAGAAGAGGGAGGGAGGGCAGGAAGAATATTCACACACTGTAATAGCTGTACATTTTGGTAGATTACAAACTGAAAACTCTTTGTATACTTATTACATGCTTTAAAATAATGAATCTCTAGTCTCTTATATCACATCACTGAGAAAAAAGTAAGTAAAACACACACCATTTTTAAAAAGTATCACACACCTGCTAGTCATAATTGACTCAATGGCAACAGATTATGTAAAACGGTGCATTTTATATTTAAATTAGTACATATTTATTTATTTTTTTTAATTACAAACATGAAAAATTAAGAGAATAAGCAATAATCTCATAATGCTGTCATTCTACATCCAGAAGAACTAATTTCTAATCTACAATCCTATATTTAATTGTTCAATGATTTTAGGCAGATCATATAGTTTCTTAATATTTTTTTTCCCCATTTTCACAATGTAAATAATATACTCACACTTCAAATGACTATATAAATTAAATGAGATCAAACTGACAACAACCTCTCAAAAGACTAGATGGGAACCTTAAGGGGTTGTGAATTTATGTTAATAGAGGAGTAACAACTCAGAAAAGGAAGATGAAAATGGAAGCACTACTTGAAGAGTATAATCAATATACTTAATTATACATATATAAATGGTTGAATTGGTGTATACTTTGTTGTGTATAGTCTCAATAACAACATATTTTTAAATAAAAAGAAAAAAATGAAATGATGTAAAACATCTCACCTAGGACAAAAACATAAATATTACAACA
>NW_006921611.1:68102-105812 GCF_000298275.1 Orycteropus afer afer
CGGGATCAGGCAGTGTTTCGTTCTGCTGTGCATGGGATCGCTATGAGTCGGAAACAACTCGACGGCACTTAACAACAACAACAACAACAACAATCTATTGAGATGTTTCAACAAATGGATTCTGTGCTGGAGGCACTTATTTATGTCAAGAAATTTGGAAGATTGCTACCTGGCAAACTGACTGGAAGAGATCTGTATTTGTACCCATTTTAAAGAAAGGTGATCCAATAGAATGTGATATTATCAAACAATATCATTATCATCACATGCAAGTTAAATTTTGCTGAAAGTAATTAAAAAGTGGCAATATATTGATAGTGAACCTCTAGAAATGCAAGATGGATTCAGAAGAGGATGTGGATTGAGGGATGTCATTGCTGATGTCAGTGGACCTTGGCTGAAAGGGAAGAATTCCAGAAAGATGTTGATTTGTGTTTTATTTACAATGCAAAAGCATTTAACTGTGTGCATCATGACAAATTATGGATAACATTGAGAAGAATGGGAATTCCACAACACTTAATTATGCTCATGAGGAACCTGGACATAGACCAAGGCTGTCTCCGAATAGCACATGAATATGCATGATTTAAAATCAGAAAAGGTGTGCATCAGAGCTCTATCCTTTCACCATACTAAATCAATCTGTATGCTGAACAAATAATCTGATAAACTGGACTTTGTGAAGAAGAGCCTAACATCAGGATTGGAGGAAAACTCATTAACAACCTGTAATATGCAGATGATACAACCTTGCTTGCTGAAAGTGAAGATGACTTGAAGCACTTACTGATAAAGACTAAGATTATTGTCTGCAGTATGAATTACACTTCAACATAAAGAAAAGGAAAACCCTAACAACTGGACCAAGAAACAGCATCACCATAAAAGGAGAAATGATTGAAATTGCCAAAGATGTCATATTACTTGGATCCACAATCAACACCCATGGAAACAACAGTCGAGAAATGAAATGTCATATTGCACTGGGAAAATCTGTTGCTAGAGATCTCTTTAAAGTGTGGAAGAGCAAAGATGTCTCTTTAAAGACTAAGGTGTGTGTGATAGTTGGAGCTGTGTGTCAACTTGGCTGGACCACAATTCTGTGTGGTTTTAGCAGTTGTGATGTGGTATTCCCATGATGGGATCAGATGAATATGTTTGAGCAGCCAATCCGTTGAAAGAGAGGTTCCCCAGGGATGTGGCCTGCTTCCAATATATTTATGGGCATCCTGGGAAAAGAGACATTCTTCTGTGGATCAGGATTCTGTTGTGCTGCCTACAACTGTCCGTGAGTGAACAATCCACCAAATCCAAGATTTCGTCATCCGTTGGAATCAATAGCCAATATACTACCTGGCAACTTTGAGCTCCTCAGCACCTGCAGCTGCAAGAGTCAGGAAAAGCCTCTAGCTTGACACAGAAAACTCTCCAGCTTGATGTTTGATCCAAGAACTTTGGACTTGCCAGCTTCTATAAGTGTGAGAGACATTTTCTTAACTTAAATTACCCTTTATATATATATAAGCTTTACTGGTTTTGTTTCTCTAGAGAACCCAGTCTAACACAGTGTATCTAACCCAAGCCATGGTGTTTTCAATAGCCTCATATGCATGTAAAAGCCAGACAATGAATAATGAAGATAGAAGAAGAGTTGATAGTTTTCAGTTGTGGTGTTGACGAACAATACTGAAAGTACCATGGACTGCCAGAAGAACTAATATATCTGACCTGGAAGAAGTACAGCCAGAATGCTCTGTGGTAGTGAGAATAGCTAGACTTTGTCTCATCTACTTTGGTTGTTTTGTCAGAAGGAACTATTCCCTTTGTTGTTGTTGTTGTTAAGTGCCGTCGAGTCATTTCCGACTCATAGAGACCCCATGCACAGCAGAACGAAACACTGCCCTATCCCACGCCAGCCCCACGATCCCTGCTGTACTTGAGCTCATCATTGCAACCACCGTATCAATCCATCTCGTTGAAGGCCTCCCCCTCTTTCGTCGACCCTCCACCCTACCAAGCATGACATTCTTCTCCAGGGAATGGTCCCTCCTTACAACATGACCAAAATAAGTGAGATGAAGTCTGGCCATTCTTGCTTCCAAGGAGCATTCTGGCTGCACTTCCTCCAGGAACTATTCCCTGGAGAAGGATATTCTCTTGGTAAAGTGGAGGGTCAGTAAAAAGGGGAAGGCCCTCAATGAAAAGTACTGACACAGTGGTTGCAATGATGGGCTCAGGAATAGCTCAGGATGGAGCATGACAGGGCAACGTTTTGCTCTGTTTTATGTAGGGTTGCTATGAGTCAGAGACTATTCTACAACACCTAACAACACTAACAATTAAATATTAGCTTACAATTAAAATTAATTGCCTGTCAAGGATGATTTTCTCCATAAATTGCTCCCAAACTGTCAATATTATGGTCATGTGGAGATCTTTTCACATGATTTTTAATGGAATTATACACATACTCTACAAGTTGAAGAATAACATAGAATTAAAAAAAAAAAAAAAAGTAGAAGTAAGTGGCTGGAGTGAAAATCTTGATTTCAGTGAAAATGAACATGAAAGATAATGTGAAAGTGGTAGGTATCTTTATGATAAATCCCATTATTTAAGTTTTTAATATCACTTTGAAAGTGATATTGAGTTACTTTTGAGATATTGCATCAGAGATCCATTACTCATGGAAAGTAAACAACTTTTATACATGAGAAACAAGTTATTTTTGTAGGCTTACAATTCTATTCCAGTTCCTTAGGCTCCCATATAGCTTACCTAGGAATTACTACCAGTGAGTATATTTCTCAGAAGAAAAGAAAGGAAAAGGAGATAAACAGCTCCTAAAATCCTGCTGTTTGCCCAAACCTGTAATTTCTAGATCTAGTTCATCTATTTTTCAGCTCCATGAGTAGTATTTTAAGATAACACAAGGATGAAATAATATTCTGATTTTATATTTGCAATTGCCTGATACCAATCTTGGAAATGTGGAAGCAATTGCAATGGGGACTAAAATCATGTTAAACAAAGACCTGGTACTAAGGGACAGAAATCCCACTGGTTTTAGAAGGTAAAATCCTTTAAAGAAATTGAAAAAAAATGTAAATAATCTAAATTAATTTATATGAAAGGATGTATTTAATGATGTATTTGATTTTACAGAATGACATCCCAGTTTAGGACTTTTGACCATTATTACATCCTTCTTAAAATTTAGCCTTAAAAAAAACATACAATTGGAAATATTAATGTAGTGTTGGCATTCCATTTTTTTAAGATTATAGTATTTCATTTATATTTAAATTAAGGTACTTCAGATTTTACAAAGAGAAGGAAGGAATGGGAATCATATTAGTTTTCTATATTTGGACATTTTAAAAATGCAAATGGACAGAAGACCATATATGTAAGCCCTAAATCTGAAAAAATGTAATAGTCAAGGAAAAATGGCCTAGAGAAGAAGGTGTGCTAATTACGGTATTGTTTCAATTTGGCTGGGCCTGGTTTTGAGTGGCTGGGCAGCTGGATGAGACTTGTAATCAACTCCATGGTAGATTCTGCTGTGAGCAATTGAGTTAGCTGTCTTAGGGATGTTGTCTGATTTTAGTATATAGCAAGAAGCTTCAAGAAATGTCTCTAGCTTTTTGGCACACTTGGATCCTGAACTTAGATGAGTCTTCATTTAGTGGTCTGTCATGTTGCCTGCCGATCTCAGGACTACTTCTGGGCTTGAACTAGTGGCGCACCATGTTGCTTAATATTCTTAGGACTATGCCATTTTATTGGTCAACTTTGGTTTTGTCACCTTCAGCAGCCTGAGTGAAGAGATGTCTCCAGCTCCAGTTTGCTGGAAGTTAGAGGCAGAGATGAAGACCTAAGTTGAGTGGACTTTGCCCAGCCCCTAGAGCTGAAACTATTCTCCTAAAGTGTAAGAGAATAAATCTCTCTTCCTTCAAGCCATCCACTTGTGGTATGTCTGTTATATATAGTAGCACTAGAGAACCAAAACGAAAGGTAAGCTTAGAGTTCATACTGCTAACATTGATATCCTAAGGATGTAATGCTGTCAGAATTGCAATAATTATGAAGAAGGTAAAATTTTGTGAACTGAAAAAGACTTAAAGAATAACCCCAATGAAGACAAATGTAACCAGTGTCACAAAACAAAATGTGTGTGAACTGTTGGATACAAAATGAATCTGCTTTATGAAATTTTACCCAAACCATAATAAATACTTTAAAAAGAAAGAAAGAAAGAAAAAATAACCAATAAGGACATCATTTACTCAATTACATGTTTAAATGATAACCATATTCAATAAATATGCATATAAATATAATAATGGATTCTCTGCTTGGTGCAAATGGTGAAGTACTCAACTACTGGCTAAAAGATTGATATTTGAGCCACCTTCTTCCCTAGATGCCTAGGAAGAAGAGTCTGGTGATCTACTTCCAAAAGGTCACACACAGCCTTGAAACCCTATGGAGCACAATTTTACTTTGCACGTATGAGGTGATTGTGAGTCAGAACCAACTTGATGACTACGAACAACAATAGCAACATAGATAGAAGAAGCAGATTCTCTCTTGACTTAATATTTTTCCACATGTGCACACATGAACACACAGATGAATTATTTTGCTTTACAAAAGCCTGCTTTCATTTCTCCACTTTATCTGCAGAGAACTGTCACCCATGATAAAATCAAGTAGGATGAGAATCAGTGCCAGTGAGGTGCCACTGTTGCTAATCAATATGACTTTTGTTTGGCGTCCCTCTCCAGTACAGCAGTAGATGCCAACAGAGAAAGTAAATTGAATGTGAGATGTTAGGGCATACTTGTGATCTATTCCATTAGTTTCATGTAAGACACTATAGTCCTAAATTCCAATTAAAGCCTTTTCAAAAATTGTATTACTTCTTTTCCTGTCTGGAAATTGTGTGTATTTTCTTAGGAAAAGAACACTGAGCTCTTAGAATAAACATGCAGAAAGCTTTTAATCTAAACTTAGGCTACACAGTGGAATGTATATACAGTTGGGATTGGCTTGTATGAGATTTAGAGCCCAGTAGCCTGACTGCAGCTTAAAATGCTCCAACAAAGAAATGCCTTTACATGCTTTCCACTCTGGCTATGGCAGTAGACTCATGATAATACTAAGGCTGAGCAGCAGGCAAGGTTTGTAGCATCTCCTTTGCAGTCCATATTCAAGGGACACATGTGAGCACTATAATCTCTATCTGTAGTTCTTGTTTGACTTGTATGACAAGAATATACCCATAGTTTTAATTGACACTTCCAATAATTCAGGCTCCCTGTTTCTAAGTCACAAGAACACAGTTCAGCAATATATGAATCTTCTTAGATTGTATATATATATTTCCCTAGATTCATACTTCATGCACTACACATTCTGATTATTAATGGATTTTTAAATTTTATTTTATTGTGCTTTTGGTGCAAATTTGCAGAGCAAAATTTGTTTTACATTCAACAGTTAGTGTTCATTTGATTTCATGCCCCAATTACCATTCCCAACCACAACAAACTCTCCCCCCTCCTGTCTCTGTGACAACATCCTCCGTGCACCCTTCATAACTATGTATTCTGTCTCTCCAGCTTTCCATTTATGTGAATGCTCTCCCTCTGGTGCCCCATGATCAATTTCTCTAAGGGGTGTATCTTCCTAGAGGAGGTGAGTACATCACCCTGGAGTAAGTGTTCTGCATGTAGGTCTTTCTACTGTTGAGCTGAGAGCTAATCCATGGGATGTAACACAATGCATTGCACTACCATTGAGTCGGATCTGACTCATAGCAACCCCTCCTTGTGTTTCTGAGGCAGTATCACTACAGATTGCCCAACCTTCCTTTCAAGGTTCAAACCCACCAGCTTCTTGGTTAGCAGTCAAGTGCCTTAGGCACTATGCCACCAGTGCTTCTGTGAGAGTGAGTCCAATTCTAGGCTTGAAAGGTAACTTGGATCCATAGTCACGGGGATTCCACCAAACCCTATCTGACCAGAAATTCTGGTTATTTTTGTGTTTTTGAATTTTGTTCCACATTTTTCCTTCTATTCTGTCGAGGATCTCCAGTTTTGATCTCATTTGAGTGGTTGGCATTGGTAGCCAGGTACCATCTAGTTCTACAGGTCTTGGGGTCCATCATGTCCTTGGACTAATTGTTTCCAGATGTCTTTGGTTTTCTTCACTCTTCTTTGAACTCTTCTTTAGGTTATATTTTTGACAAATTACTAATAAAAAAGAAAACTTGAAAAATGGCCTTAAAATAAAGAAAAGATTTGCCTTGATGTAGTTCTGTGACTAAATAGAAAAAAATGTAGGTTAGATATGGCTGTTGAAAAGGAAAAGATTAAAGGTTAGAACAAATATTTTGGTCAAACAACAACAACAACAAAAAAAACATATTAAATTATTCTGTGAGAAAAAAAGCTGAGTTTCTAGAATAAAACAGAAAAAAAAAAGTCTATTAAGTTCTTAATACAAGTCTTTGAATTGATATAATTGAATTCTCATTGACAGCAAGAATGATAGTTCTATCAGTTCATGCAACAAGAGGAGTAAAAAGAAACTTGAGATTGTTTTCCTTTATTGTAAATAATGGTAGATGGCAGAGAACTTATAAGCTGATCTTAATCAACTGAATGAACCTCTTTTATGGTTCAAGTATGGCTTTGCAAACACAACATCAGGGCTGGAGTGGGAAAATTATTGTTCCAATTCAAATGATAATGGGAAAATCTACTAGCCAACTTAGTTGGAGACTGGATTGCTTATCTTATTGAATTTTTGTAGTGGAAAACAAAATAGTTGAAAGACAGTGACTGTGGAGAAGGTAAAATTTTGCCAAGAATAAAAGAAAGAAAAGAATCAACAAATTATAGCTACATAAATACAGACCCAGAAGTCAGGACACTTACACTTAAAACCCCAGATTTTGCTTTTTCTGAGTGTGTGATTTGGTCCATGTTACTTCCCTTCTCTGAATATCAGTTTCCTTGTAATTAAAAACATGATTTTTTTTTTTTTTTACATGATACCTAAAACTTCATCAATCTATACATACTTTAACATACTTTAGTTTTATAAATCATTTGGGGATAATTTTTACTTAAGCAGTGCTATCTCAACTTCCTTCTGAACAATCTTCACAATATTTTGGGGATTTGTCTGTTTGTTTTTATGTTAGCTTTTTTGTTTATTATATTTTTTGTTGTTATTTTATGTGCATATGTGTGTGTGTATATATATGCGGAGCACAGCTTATGTTCCTAATAATATTTGGAAAAATAGAGAAGGAAATTCAAGTTGTAGATAGAATAAGGAGATTTAGAGTAATATAGGACACTGAATAAACACTTATACCAAAGTACGTTGCATTATCACACAATTGTTAATAGCCATATTATTGCATCTAGAGTATTTTTTTAGCTATCATGTATGTTGTTTCTGTTTATGTACTTAGAATAGATTCAGAATCTAATAGGAATCAGTTTACAGCATTAGAAAGAAAAAAGAGAAATAGAGAGAAAGAAAGAAAGACAGAGAAAGGAAAAAGAAGTGAGTCAGTTTATTGCAGTGGTCACTGTTTGTATAGACAAAAATACACATGCTGTTTCTGGTATTGTGCAATGAAGCCAAAGGCTATAATTGATCTCACTGAGCCAACATTATCTCTTGTCTTAACTCAAGATTAGCTTCCTAACTTGTCACCTGTTATCCCACTTGAGTTTCTCCCTCCCTTGTAGAAGTTCCCCACATAGAAGCAATTTTACTAAAATGGAAATCAGTTCCAGTCTTCTGCTTATAGCCCTTAATAGACTTTATATTCCACTTAATATAAAAATTTCAAGGCCTTCCTCAGCATGTTGTCCCAAGCCTTGCATCATCTAATTCTTAACTATTTTTTCATCTCAGTTCATTTCAGTTTCCCTTACTTGTCAATTTCCCTCACACTGGCCTTCAAGTTCCTCAAAAATGACCACAGTATATTCTGTCCCTGCAGAACATATACACTGTCCCCTGACCTGCAATATTTGTTCTCACCTCCTTACTCTTCACCTGTATTGCTCTTTTAGTCTCTTCCTGAATATTACTTTCTCACAAACCTTCTTACTGACATCATCTCTCTGTCCTGCATCTTATATGGAAAAATAAATTGATTATCCTGTTGTACATGTTAATCTTATATTTTTCTCAATTTATGATTATTTATTTGTCTCTGTGTTTAGTTGTTTAATTTTTTTTTTTTTCTCTTCTACTAGAAAACAAACTTCATATGTATTTTGGATGGTGTTCTATCTCCTTAACTTACTGTAGAGTCTATCTAGCACATAGCAGATACTCAAAATTATTTGTTGAATGGATGGAATTCATTCTCAAGTTACAGAGGAAGTGAAAGGTGGAATTTTCCAGCTTTTTTTTTGTTGGGATAGGCTGTCTGATAGAGAAAAATCATAGAAGCAGAGAATAGGGAATTGCTGGTACATCATAAAACTTTTAGGTACTATCAGGGTTGCAGAAGGGTTACACAATAAGGGAGTAACTTGCTAAATTATTACTATTATGTGACTTTCTGATAATGTGCTTATAAAGTAATAAACACTATACAAGTAAAGTGATCTTGGGCTAGAGAAGAAAGAAGTTCCCCTTAAAGGTCCTTCTTATTCTATCTACAACTTGAATTTCCTTCTCTATTTTTCCAAATAGGTAAACAACGTTAAAAACTAAACAATAACAATTAAAAAAAAAAAAAAAAACACAACAGTGCTAACTCTGGGTGAGCTTAGCTAAGTTAAATGAACAATTTGCATGAGATAACATCTGATGAAGAATAAGGAAACAGAAAACAGAATTAGCACATTGGGAGTTTAAATCATTAAGCAATATACAGCATAAGAGAAAGAATCTTCAGATGAAAGGAAATTGTGTAGAGGAATTCTTGAAAAGGCAGAAGGATATAGTGAAGAAAGTACTAGGTTTAGAGTCAGGGCCCCTTACTCTGTTACTAGATTAGCCACTGGTTTGTGATTTAGGGTAGATCCCTGCATCTCATTCTCATAAATAAAATGAAAACATGAAAATAATTCTAAGTTTCAGATTGCATTTGTAGAGTTTCAAGCTCTAATATTCTAGAGAAAATCAAGTAAATCAAATCAAATTTCAAGAAAAACCTGGTGTGTTTCAGTTACAATGAAGATCTAACCAGTAAAACTTATGTTGACACACAGAGCACATACCCACTTCCTCATGTTGATGACTCTCTCTGCTTATTGACATATCAAATCACTGCTCTGACAAATCGAATGTGGGAAGCCTGATGAAAAGTTTGTGGAGCTAGTAAAAATCTGTGTTCGGATACATTTCTAACATTCTACAGGGCTATATTATTTTTATTATTGCTATTAAGAATTTCTATAGAGTCTGACTTTGCGCCTGGCTTAGGATGGCTTTTACTACCCATCACAATGATTCTAGGATGCAGCCTGAGGTGGTTACCTATATTTTACATTTTACTAGAGTACTTTACAGGAGCAAAATTAATACTACTATTCTCAAAAGAAGAAAATCCTCAGTGAGATGGATTGACACAGTGGCTGCAAGAATGGGCTCAAACATTGCAATGATCATGAGGATGGTACAGGACCAGATAGTGTTTTGTTCTGCTGTCCATAGGATCACTAGGAGGTAGAACTGACTCCACAGCACATAACAACAACAACAACAATAATTTCAAATGACTAGAGGTTATGCCAGGGGAATGGGATTATTGGACCTTTACAGGTATTTTGTGTTTGTTGGAAGATCACACATCTCGATTTTATAGGCTCCTTTGTATTCCCACTACCCTTTTTCAGAACACTAGTGTCTCTTCCCCAGATTATTTTAACAGCATTCTAATCATTCCTCTTGTTTCTAGCCTATTTTCCCATGATTCCAATGAGTCCTCTGCCACTACAATGAATTTTCCATAATAATATGGTTATATCACTCTCCTGCATAACAATCTTCAAGGATAAGGCTCAAATTCTTTTGAGCAATATAGGCATCAATTTACAATTAGAGGACAGTCTTTCTCCTAGTCACTTCCTGACATATCAGATTATTCTTTTTTCCCATTCATACCATTATATATCTCTTTTATCTTTATTCATGCTTTTTTCACTTTATCCTTATACCTGTTTCTGTGTAGTACACAACTCATATTCCAAGCTCCAACTCAACAATATGTCTCCCTCTGTAACCTTCTCAGATTTTACACTCTGTTGCCTTCAACAACATTGTTTTCTTTCTATGCCCTCAAAACATTTCACCTATACTTTCTGACTGCTTATAGCACATTAGTTGATTTACTGTAATAAAAAGTGTGTTTCTAAAAGGCATATATGTTTTAACTCCTGATACTTTGTATGGTGTCTGACACATATTTGGCACGCAATATATGGTGGTTGAATTATCCTGAACTCAACTGAATTAAAATAAATAATAAAAAATCGTTACAATTAATGAGTATAAAAGACTGGGAGACTTTTCTAAGCCTGGAGAGTGATGGTGAGGTGCCCTTTTGAGTTCACAGGGGAATGGAGTATGCCTTTTCTCCTCCAGGGCAAACATTTTCTCATCTGCAGCCAACTTGGCTGCCAAGAGAGGCACAGCTGCTCCCTCTTCAAAAAGAACATGATTTAAATCTGCCATAAGAAGGTGGATGCCTGGGAAGGCAGAAGAAGAATTCATGAGAGGAGCAAGATATTTTCAGACAATATTATTTTCCACACATGCCCTGTGATAGATATCCAAGGCTTAGAATCCCTGTGCTGAAGTATTTTTTCATAAAATTTTAGTGATCTTGCAGAAAGAAAGGAAATTTGGAAAATAAATAAATAAAGGTCATAGAAACACAGAAATAAAGAAAGGTGTATATGTAAAAATTACTGTTAAGCTGCCAACTGTCCTTTAAGGACTCTCCTTCATTCAGATATTAAATGTTTTTCTACTTTTTTTCTCTTGATACATCCTGTTTTCAAGAAATGATCCTGACAGCAGGTGAATGTTCTTTGTTTTTATCTCTTTGTTCTTTGGTTTTAATTTGTTACTTTTGTTGCTAATGTTAGTTTCTTTTTCTACGATTCTTACTTAGACAAATCAAAATTAATGAAGACTTTTAGAGAAATTAGAAATACTTTTGAAATTTAATTGATCAACTAAAGCATATATATGAATATATATGAGTACAAAGTAAAACTGTTGGAAACTACTAGCAGAGAGTAAGCGGGGAGGCAATGGCCAGAGTTTAAATTCTGACTATGTCACTAAATGAAATGTGGTTGTCAGCAAATTGCTTCATGAAACTCTTGGGAGCTTCAGATTCTACATTTATAAATTAGGGGGCTGAAGTAGATCACTGGTGTCAAAGTTCTGTTCTAAGGGATTCTGAAATGGAGCAGATGTACCTTCAGAAGCATAGAAGATGGGGAGGTGAGTATGCAAGAAGAGAGCTTTTCTTCACTAATCCCACTCACATCAACCACTACACTTTCTCTGTCATATCTATTACTTTCTGAGGTTCCCTGAGATTATTTTGGAATAAGTTCTCTTCTTGACATTTCTATGTAGATGTCTGTATAATATCTAACAGATGTTGTTGTTATGTGCTGTCGAGTCAGACCCGACTCATAGCAACCCCTCCTTGGTTTTCCAAAGCAGTATCACTACGGAAGTAGATTGCCCAACCTTTCTTCTGAGGAGTGGCTGGTGGGTTTGAATCGCCAGCCTTCTGGTTAGCAGTCAAGAGCCTTAGGCACTATGCTACCAGAGCTCCCATCTAATAAATGATCAACTCCAAAACTGAACTACTGCTCTTCATCAGAAGTCTGCTCCATCCATAGCTTTCTGCATCTTGACTAGCAGCAACACAACATATGCAATTGTTTAGGCAGAAATCCTGAGAAGACATCTTTGATTCCTCTCTTCTCCTCACACCTTACATCCAATTTTCCAGCATAACTTCCAAATGCATCCAGAATTGTATTATGTCTCTGTGTGTCCTTGGGGTCTTCCACCATCATCTCTCAGCTGGATTATAGCAGTAGTTTCTTCCTTTGTCTCCTGTTCTCCACAGAGAAGCCAGATTAATCTTTGTAAAACATAAATCAGATCATGTCCTTGTTGTGCTCAAAGTTCTCCAGTAATTCCTCATGTCACTCAGAATAATGGTGAACGACTCTCATGACTTTCGTCACAGGCATGATAGGGGCAACCTTATCACATTGGCTTCCTCTCCCATTTCTTTCATCTCTATCACTAAGCTCCTATTTCACCAGCCTCCATGAAGCACTTTCTCAAAGTTAATCATGCTACCGTCATGGGAATTTTCCACTGGTTCTTTCTATTTCTTGGAATCCTTTTCCTCTGCATATCAAATTAGTAATGCTCTCCTTTCCTTAGAGTATTTGCTAACATTTCATTTTTTTGTTTTTTTAATGAAGCCATCTTATTTAAAAGTACTATCTTCCTCTTGGTCTAGCAGACCCTAACTCCTTCGTCCTATGCTATCTTTTTATTTTTATCCTGTTTTCATCATTCATTTTTATTTATTTTACATGTTTTCTCTTGTTCACTGCCCTCCTATCTCTGCTAGAACATATGACCCATAAAGAAAGGTTTTTCTGCCTTTTTTCCCTTGATATATCTTAACCACCTGAAATTGTACCTCTACAAAACAAGAGATTCAATTAGTGTTTGTTGAATGTAAAAAATAAATAAATAATTTAACTACTTAAGAAAAATGAAGATCACTATGAACTCTCTCAGCTCTAAACTATTGTTGTATGAACCATTGCATAAAATTAATTTTATGAATTCCCATGTGTACTCTGGCTGTGAGGTCTAGCTGGTGCTAGAAACATCAATAACTAAACAAACTTTTTCATGTTTTCTTGGCTAAAGTCACATCTAGCTCAAACCATCTCACACACCACTGGCAATTGCAATGGCCTCTCTGCTTTCCATGATGCCCTTACCAATAGAGTGATTTTTAATTCTCTTGGCCTTCTGTTTCTTCTGGCAGATGTAATGTTCAGATGCTTAGAAATACTACCTCAAATTTTGCACCACTGCCATATTCAGGTCTGCCAGACAACCAGTGGCAAAGAGGAGAGATACTTTAACAGAATGACCCTTTGCCTAACAACCTCCACCATAGGTCCTCTGAAAACAAGTACAGCTGAGGCTTTAAGAAGCTTTGATGACTTCAAAGGCAAAAAGCAATCAGGAACTTGGAAGATGGAAACCTCTCCCACTGGGCTGACCTAGGAGGAGCCTTTCTTCAAGGGATATTTGTTTTCTGCTCATTTTGCACAGAATATTTCAGTTTTTGTTTTCTTTCTTTTTCTGTTTACATTATTAAATATATACAAAGGAATTATCTCTAAGTAGTCTTAGCAAAGGCAAACAGTTAGCCAATGATACTAAAGAAGCAAGATATTTCAATATGTGCTCATTCTTCCCTCCACCCTCACAAATATATTCTGCACTTATTCCAACAGTTAACTTTCCTGTATATATTCCCCTTTCTTGAAATTATATACTGGAGATTAATTTCACAAGTTCCTTTGTGGGTGGGGAAAAGGGTGATAAGGTTATAAAAAAAAGGTAGGTGAGACAACATAATTCCATTTTGAAAAAGAACCAAAAAATTAGAAACATTCTTGTTTTTGTTCACTGTTGTCTTTTTTTTTTCTCTTTCTTTTTTTTTTTTTCATTCTTTCTTTTTTAAATAACATCAGGTTTTGATACATTCTCTTGTGCTAAAGATTTTTATCACACCATGGAGGAAAAGATTTGACATCGAAGAAATTACTTTGAAGTACTTCAAACCCTTTCTTTAATTTATTGAATGATTATGACAAATAATTCAAATTAATTCAGTCTTATATTTTTTTATCTTCAAATTGTGCATAATGAGAGTAATGATTAACCAGGTTTGAAAAAAAATTAAGAAAGATGGAAGCAATATATTCTATTGCTCTCTTTCTCTCTCCGTGTGTGTATTTATGTGTATGTGTATACACACACACACACAAAGTCTGTCAGTTTCTCATACTCTGGTGACTTGCATGTTGCTACAATACTGGAAGTTCTATCAGCAGTATTACAAATACCATCAGGGTCACCCATAGTGGGCAAGTTTCAACAGAGCTTCCATACTAAAACACATTAGAAAGAAAGGCCTGGATATCTACTTTCAAAAAATAACCAGTGAAACTTTTATAGATCCTAACAGAATATAGTCTAATATATTGATGGAGCCCCCGAAGTTGAAAGGATCTCTAAATACATAATTTCCACAACAGACTGAAGCACACCAACAATTGTGAAGATAGTGCAGGTCCAGGGAACATTTCATTTTATTATCATCATTAGTCAGCGTCAACTCTACAACAACTAACAACAATCAAATATATATATGAATATACATATGTATAGAAAGTTGACTAGATGACTGAGATCTAAAAAAAGACATTATTTTATTTTTTTTCCCAAACCCTCCACCAATAGAATGCACATCCAGAAGCACAGAATATTTGCTCAGAATATTTCTGTTTTTTGTTTTCTTTTATTTTTTTTTCCTATTTACATTATTAAATATATACAAAGGAAATATCTCTAGGTAGTCTTAGCAAAGGCAAGCAATTCAGCCAGGGATACTAAGAAGCAAGATATTTCAATATGTGCTCATTCAACACTTAATCCTTAACAAATATATTATTTTATTCAACACTTTATCCCTAAAGCTCAAGGCAGTGTCAATCTATAGTTGTTGTTAGGTGTCATCAATTCCATTCCAACTCATAACTACTACCTTATGCACAACAGAACGAAACAGTGCTTGGTCCTGTACCATCCTCACAATCTTTGCTATGCTTGAGCCCATTGTTGTAACCACTGTGTCTGTCCATCTGGTTGAGAATTCTTCTCTTTTTCACTGACCCTCTACTATACCAAGCATGATATCTTTCTTCAGGGACTGGTTTCTCCTAATAACATGACCAAAGTACAAGAAACAATTCTTGCTTCTAAGGAATAATCTTGTATTCTTGTTGTACTTCATCCAAGGTAGATTTGTTCATTCTTTTGACAGCCCATGTTGTTGTTGTTGTTGTTGTTATGTGCCGTCGAGTCGGACCTGACTCATAGCGACCCCTCCTGGGGTTGCCAAAGCAGTATCACTGACAGCCCATAATATATTAATATTCTTCACCAAGACCATAATTCAAATGCATCAATTTTTCTTTGCTCTTACTTATACATTGTCCAGGTTTCACATGCATATGAGGATATTGGGAATACCATGGCTTGTGTCAAGTGCACTTTAGTCTTCAAAGTGACATCTTTGCTCTTTAACATTTTAAAGAGTCCTAGTTCTTTTGCAGCAGATTTGCCCAATGCAATACATCATTTGATTTCCATAGGCAATGATTGTGGATCTCAGTAAAATGAAATCCTTGACAATTTCAATCTTTTCTCTATTTAGCATAATGCTGTTTATTAGTTTAGTTGGGAGGATTTTTTCTTTATGTTGAGGTGTAATCCATACTTAAAACTGTAGTCTTTGATTTTCATCAATAAGTACCTTAAGTCCTCTTCACTTTTAGCAAGCTAGATTTTGTTTTCTGCATATTGCAGGTTGTTGAGAGTTTTGCTCCAATTCTAATACCACATTCTCCGTCATATAGTCCACTTTCTCAGATTGTTTGCTCAGTGTACAGATTGAATAAATACAGTGAATGGATACAACCCTGATGCACACCCTTCCTGATCTGAAACCATGCAGTACCTTCTTGTTTTGCTTGAACAACTGTTTCTTGATCTATGTGTAGGTTCTTCATAAGCACAATTAATTTTTCTGGAATTCTCATCCACAATATTATCCATAATTTGTTATGATTCCCACAGTCAAATGCCTTTGAAGAGTCAATAAAATACAGTAAACATCTTTCTGGTATTTTCTACTTTCAGCCAAGATCCATCTGACATTAGCAATTATATCCCTCATTCGGCTTGGATTTCTAGCACTTCTCGGTCTATCTACTGTAGCAACCATTTAAAAATTATTTTCAGCAAAATTTTACTTGTGTATGATATTAATTGATATTGGTTGATAATTTCTGTATTCTGTTGTATCGAGTATCTTTGGAATGACCACTAGTCATCTGTCAATCTGCTGTACTGCGGTGGTTTGTGTGTTGCTATGATGTGGGAAGTTATGCCACCTGTGTTGTAAATACCAACAGATTCTCCCCAGGGGGAAAGGTTTCAGCAGAGCTTCTAGACTAAGACAGACTAGGAAGAAAGACATGGCACTTTACTTTTGAAAGAATAGACCACTGAAAGTCAACCAAACAGGGAAGTAATAAATTTGAAGAATAAATCAATCAACGAACAGTCTACTTGAAAATTTTCTCTCATTAGATTGTCTTGTAAATTTGATTAGGGCCAAGGGCCTTTAGAAAATGTTTAGGGACTCTTGAGATGCATATGGCAATGAATTTATGCCTTTACCTTAAGTTTGCCTCTCCATCATTTCCATTTTCTGTCTCGCAATAGATTCTGAATGTAATTAGTATGCTCTGTCTCTAAAGGAGAAATATATGAGGCTTAAAACTGTGCAGAAATTATTTTACAACATACTAATGTAGTATCTATGTCAGCGTTTTATTTCCAGGGCTCAGAATTGGAGTGAATGAGTGACAAAAGTCAGTGTCAAGCACACAAGGGTATACTTGCATCAGCTGGAAGATGTTTGGTTATGTGAGTGCAATGGGAAGTGCTGGTGTTTTTCTATTTTAACTTTGAAGAGGTGGGAGGGCAACCATCAAATACTGGAAAGTGTTCCTGTTTTTCAGACAATGGAGAGACAAAGCAGTTGGCTCCTTTTAAAGAGAAGTGAACAGCAAAGCCTTGAGATGAATTTCTTGGTGAAACCTCAGTATAGTGTTGGGTCACATTAGACAAAATACAAAAGCATACAATCTTAAAGAATAACTGTATAAACTGTGATTTTTGAGTAAAATGAAAGTGCTCTAGAAGATATTTGGAGAGTTTGCTGGAAGTTTTTGCTTACTTGAATTCAGCTGAAGAGAAGGGGGGGAAGAAAAAAAAAGAGATTTCCAAAGGAGTTAGGTTGACGTTGCTGTGCACTTTTTGCTTGATTATTACCTCTAACTAGGCAGTATATATGGAAGCCAAAAAGCCCTGTTATATCCTGAGGAGTAACTACTGTTCTCTTTCCTACCACTCCTTCTTGGTACCCCTTTGTCTGTGTATTTTGAATGTGAGAATGGCACATTGAGCTCTACTGAATTGCTGCAAGTAAGTTGGATGAAGTGATAGGCACATGTCTATGATGATCCCTAAAGACCTCCACCTTCTGTTATTGAGTGTAGGCTGGACCTAGTGGCATGGTTCTAACAAACAGAATATGACAAGAAGGATAGGTTTTCAGTTACTCTATTAGATTGTAGAAAATTATGACTTCCTTTTACTCACACTGTCTTTTTCTATCTCTTCTCATTTGTTTGCTCTGATGTTGTTAGCTGTAGTATTGAGAAGTCATTGTGGCAAAGAACAGAGTTTGCCCTTTGCCCAACAGCCAAGGATAACTGAAGTCTCACTCCAAATTAATTCTTGAAGAACTAAATTCTGGAACAACCATGTCAGTGAGCTTGGAACTGAAATCTTCTCGTCAGTCCTTGAGATGATTGCAGCCATTGATGATACCTTAATTACAGCCTAACACAGACACTGAGGCAGAGGACTCAGCTAAGATATGCTGATTCCTGACACTCAGAAATTGTAAGATAATAACCATTACTTTATACCACTAAATTTTGGGATAAATATTAGCATAGTTTTCTACTTGTGTGAATTTTGGTTTAATTGAAAATTAGTTTCTTCCCAATAGTTTGTAAATCTTTTTTTTTTTAAAAATTGAATAATGTAATTTAATAAGCATATATGGATATTTGTATTCTTCAAATAGAGCTTTTTCATGTCTTTTAAGTGTACGTGTGCCAGTGTGTTTTAATCACTTGTGCAAATCTCTTTTTCATAGTAGGCACAATAATTGTGTGGAAAAATGCTTTTCTCTGCCTTCCAAAATGCTTGGCCAAGGAAAAACAATGTGGTGTATAAAAATGTATTAGGTTTTGATTCCCACATCTAGAATTTATGGAGTGTTGTTGTTGTTGTTAAGTGCCATCGAGTCATTTCTGACTCATAGCGACCCCATGCACAGCAGAACAAAATACTGCCCGATCCTGCGCCAGCCCCACAATCCCTGCTATACTTGAGCCCATCATCGCAGCCACTGTATCAATCCATCTCCTTGAAGGCCTCCCCCTCTTTCGTCAACCCTCCACCCTACCAAGCATGACATCCTTCCCCAGGGAATGGTCCCTTCTTACAACATGACCAAAATAGGTGAGACGAAGTCTGGCCATTCTTGCTTCCAAGGAGCATTCTGGCTGCACTTCCTCCAGGACAGATCTGTTAGTTTTTTCAGCAGTCCACGGTACTTTCAGCATTCTTCGCCAGCACCACAACTCAAAAGCATCAACTCTTCTTCGGTCTTCCTTATTCATTGTCCAGTTCTCACATGCATACCAGGCGATTGGAAATATCATGGCTTGTGTCAGGCGCACCTTAGTCCTCAAGGAGATATCCTTGCTCCTCAGCACTTGAAACAGTTCCTTTGCAGTTGACTTTCCCAATGCTACACGTCGTCTAATGTCCTGACTGCTGCTTCCATTGGCATCGATTGTAGAACCAATCAATGTGAATTCCTTGACAACCTCAAGTTCCAGAATTATTTCTGTCACCAAGGCCAAATTTTCCAACTACCGGTGATTCTTCTTTGTTTCCATCTTTTGCATTCCAGTCACCAGTGATAATTAACACATTCTGATTGCATGTTTGGTCAATTTCAGACTGTAGAAGCTGATAAAATTCTTCAATTTCCTCATCTGTGGCTTTGGTGGTTGGGGCATAAATTTGAATAACAGTCATATTAACGGGTCTTCCTTGTAGGCGTAGGGATATTATCCTATCACTGACAGCATTGTACTTCAGGACAGATCTTGAAACATCCTTTGTGATGATGAATGCCACGCCATTCCGTCTCAAACTGTCATTCCCGGCATAGTAGATCATATGATTGTCTGATTCAAAATGGTCAAAACCAGTCCATTTCAGCTCACTAATGCCGAGGATATCAATCTTTATGCGTTCCATTTCCTTTTTGACAACTTCCAATTTTCCTAGATTCATACTTCGTACATTCCATGTTCCGATGATTAATGGATGTCTGCGGCTGTTTCTCTTCAATTTGAGTGGTGCCACATCAGCAAATGAAGGCCTCGAAAGCTTTCTCTTTTCCATGAGTAAGGCTGGGTTTACTCAGATGTTGCAACTCTTTCCTAGTCCTATTTTGAGAGCCTTTTAGCCTAAACGGACTATTCCTAAACATGCGTGATAATGTACCAAACAGTGTTTCTTTGCTATTCATAAGTTTTTCCCTGGCCAATTCTTTCAGAAGTGGACGGCCTCTTCCTTCTTCCTAGTCTGTCTCAGTTTATAAACTGGGCTGTTACCTGTGCACCAGGTGCATCTCTCTGGGTTTTAAACACCAGAGGCTCAGCCTCAAAACTCACGTCTACATGTCACCACAGTAGGACAAAGCGACAGACAAGTTTGTCCTGCTGTTGGAGACCTCTCATACCACCCCCACCTGGGTCCCTGTGGTTGAATGTTCCTCTGTCTGGTTTCCTGGCTTTTAATCCCCTTTCTCCTGCTCTTCTGGCCTGCTACTCTGGGCGTCCCTGCATTGTCTCTCCTCACCTGTAACCCTGGGGCTGACTGCTCTTCTGTCTGTGTTCAAGGCTTTTATCCCCTTTCCCTGCTCTTCCGGCCTGCTACTCTGGGCGGGCCTGAGTTTCCCCTCCTCACCTAATCCCTTTGGCTGATTGCTCTTCTCTCTGGCTTCCTGGATTTTATCTCCTTTCTCCTGCTCTTCCGGCCTGCTACTCTGCGCGTCCCTGCATTGTCTCTCCTCACCTGTAACCCTGGGGCTAAATTTATGGAGTAGACCTGGGCAAACCCTTTAACTCCTCTGAATCTTAGTTTTCTCATCTATAAAATTAAAATAATAATATGAATACTGAGTTGTACATTAGTTTTTAGAGGAAGCATTATTATATATACATTTACAGATACATATAGACACACACACCAAAAAAAAAAAAAAAAAACCTCACTCACTGCCATCAATTTAATCAGACTCGTAGCAACCCCCATTGGGTGGGTTTCCAAAGCTATAAATCTTTATGGAAAAAAGACTGCCTAATCTTTCTTCCACTGAACAGCTGGTGGGTTTGAACCACAAGCCTTTTTGTTAGCAGCCAAATGACTTAATGAACCCAAAATAGAGTTTGACTTTAGTAGGTCCTAAATATGATGTAGCTTTAATTATTTGATCCGACTCGACGGCAGCGAGTTTTTTTTTTTTTTTTTCTTTTCACTTTAATTACTGAGGGACTTTGTGATT
Organism: Orycteropus afer afer; assembly: GCF_000298275.1. NCBI lineage: Eukaryota > Metazoa > Chordata > Mammalia > Tubulidentata > Orycteropodidae > Orycteropus > Orycteropus afer. The sequence continues at coordinate 88,735 of NW_006921611.1, forward strand.
CTACCAGTTAAATAATTATATCAGGGAACATTTGTAAAGTCCTTTTACAGTGTTTCCCTTTATTCAGATAAGTGATTTTTTAAAAAAAGCCCAAAACTACTGCCATTGAGTCAAGTCAGACTCATAGTGACCCTATAGCACAGAGCAGAAATTCTCCTCATGTTTCCAAGGCTGTAAATCTTTATGGAAGTGGACTGCTTCATCTTTCTACTGTGGAGTGGCTGGTGGTTTCAAACCATGTTCCTTTTGGTTAGGAGCCAAGTGGTTTAATGATTGTGCCACTAGAGCTACTTGAATGATATAGTGAATAATAATTAAATGTTAGGAAATTAATCACAGATGAGTCATCAACATTTTTGATTGTGTTTGTAATCAGGGTAAATGAGTCCAGAGAGAGGTAGAAACTATTGATGTTTCTATACAATTTCCATAAGGTCTCTAGAAGGTGAATACATTATTCACTAAAGATTCATGCATGTCAATAGTGACTGTTGAAGGGAGGCAGCAATTGACTGGAAGTAGTTTATTTTTGGTTAATTGAGAAATAAAAAGCTACAGGATATTTTCCCAATATCTATGGTAATAAGTTTCTGAAAGAGTCCTAGCTGTGCCATGGTTAAATGTTCTGCTGCTAATCAAAATGTTGGCAATTTTAATGCATCACTTGCTCCTTAGGAGAAAGATGTGACAATGTGTTTTTGTAAAGATTACAACCTTGGAAACCCTATGGGGCAGTTTTACTCTGTTCTATAGGGTTGCTATGAGATGGAATTGATTCAATAACAATGGATTTGGTTTAGTCCTAGGTCTTAGTCCTTAAACTTCTTTGGGGGTAGGAGAAGTGTGACTTACTAGAATTCAAAATTGCTGTAATGTCTTCTCATTTCCATCATGTGGACTCTTTTGAGGCATTTGAGTAGAACCTTATTTCCTCACCAAGTTCTTCAGCCAACCTCCTTCTAGCTTTGGCAAAGAAAAATGAAAAGAGCAAAGGAAACTCTCTTCTTTGTAAATGAATGTGTTGAGTATGAATAGTATGCTCATAGAAAAATACTTCACACCTTCTTTGGAAATATTAATTCATGAATGTTTAAATCCTTAAAGGACTTAAAGAATAATTTAATTAATGTATTGTTCCTGAGAATCTTGATACATTCAAATATCATGTGGAAGTATCTTTTCTTTGAGGGTACAGTGGCATCCAAGCTACACCATGACCCTTTGTTTTCGGTGAGTATTTAATCATACTAAAAAAGACTCACATTATCTGTTTTATTTTGGAGTATAATGCTTACTATATCTGCCATCATTGTCTTTCACATCTTAGGTCATGTCCTCATGGTGAGGGGTTAAACAACTGAAATCTTGGTTGATTTGGGGGATCTAAATGGGAAGATGACCTATGTCTTTCTCTCCAGATACACTCTCGAACTGTGACAAGTCCAATAGGGTTCCATAGGCACAATATGATGCAAGATTCAATGGATTAGACATACTTTTGTGAGGGTCAGATTTGAGGCCAACAGACCTAAGATTTCCTAGAGTTCCCCAACCATAATAAGACATAGGAAGTTTTAAATATTTCCTATAATCTCAAGATGATATGACAAGAAGAGGCAGATTCAGGACTAATTTCTATGGATGGGTGTTTAGGAACCAAACATAAAGAATGACATTTTGGTGAATGTCACTATGGATAAATGATAGACTGGGACCAAATGCAGTGCTCCTACCTCAAGCCTTTACTGTAACTCTCTATCACCATCTCACCTCCATTCAAGCTTAAATGCAGCCATGGAGAAGGGAGTTATAGAAATTAGTGATTTTGAAATAATTTAGATTTAATTTCTGCCACTTGAAGCAAAACTGCTCAGTTGATGCAAATTAAATTATATAAAATTTGATGGTAAGTTACATGCCTGTATTTGGTACTGAGATTTTATACCTTTGCAGAGTACCTTATTCTATAGAGAGAGTTCCCCTTCCTGGACTAGATCCTCTAGAGTTTAACCTAAGGCAGCAACAAGTTACAGAGTTAAGAGTATGCATGTACTTTGGTATTTGTCAGATCAGAGTTTGAATTAACTTACTGCTTATGTAAGCTTAGGAAGTGTGCTGAATCTTCCTGATACTATTTTCTGTCTATAATATGAAAGAAATAACACCTGTCTCATGGAATTTAGAGAAATGGAAGCCTCTAGGCCTATATCTGATAATTGAGATATTCTACTTTCCAAAATTTTATCATTGGTGTAGATAGGCTCAGCTCAGTGAGTAAAGACAAAAACCAAACTCACTGCCATTGAGTCATTTCTGACTCACGACAACCCCCATTTGGGTTTCTGAGGCTGTAAATCTTTATAGAAATAGGTCACTCCATCTTCCTTCCGTGGAGCAGATGGTAGGTTTGAACCACTGACCTTCTGATTAGCAGTCAAGTGCCTTATCACTACACCACCAGAGCTCCAGTGAGTGTCAGTGAGTAGACATAAGAAATAATTGTCACTTGAAAATGAAAGGGTCTTCAATAGTTAGCAAGATGTACATGCAGACCACTCAACCCAGGATGACACAAACACATACTCTCTGGTAATACATCCTTTAGAGCAATAGACCATGGGACACCAGAGGACCAACATTCAAAGTGAGGAAATGCAGGACAAACAAGAGTACATAAATATGAGGGGCACAGGGGGAGGGTTACAGGGTAGGGAGAGGAGGAGACTGGGTTAGGTTTGGACATGGTGAACGGGGAATGAAACTAAATATATGCATTATATTGAATGTAAAACAAGCTCTTAAAAAAATATAAAAATTAAATAAATAAATACAATGAAAGGGTCTTACTTTCTGATGTGATTCTCCAGGTTCTTGCCAAGTCCAGAATCAAGAAGAATGGAATTTCTTGAATGAATGACAAGATGCCTAGTTATCAGAGCTATTTGGTACTCATAACAATATTCCAGTACTCAGTCAGGTCCAATTATCTCAGCATCCATGAGGATAACTTTCTAAGGAAGATAACTTTATTCCCAGGAGTTCTTATAATTAATTCTAGTAACTTAGGTAGTCTCAGTTATCTTAATTACTTTGCCTCTGAAAAAAATGACTAATTAAATTAATGAGTAACTTATTTAAAATAATTCAGGCATTAAGTAATTTTCTTCACTCAGCATTTTCAAATTACTTACCATGTGGCAGACAATGCATTAGCCATAGAAGACACAGAGATTTGGAAATCAAAGCCCTCATTTTCAAGGCGCTTAAAAAAAAAAAAAATGTGGAAGACAGACATAAACACTCAATTAGAATAACATGTGATGATTCCAGTAGAAGAAATACATTAAGGTACTTCTTATTTGATATAAAAGTAAGAGAAGCAGATAAAAAAGAAAATTACTAATTACTGACCACCTACATGATTTAAACAAAAACTTGATTCGAGTTATTGATTCCATTTCAGACATGGGGAAACTGAGAGTCAAAAAACTAGGTGAAATTTCAGATTCATTAGTCTAGCCAGGTGCAAAGCTAAGAAAAGTAGCCAGATCAGACTGCTCCCTGGTTACTGGGTGGCTACTTCCCTAGAGTTCCCAACCACAGATGTAGAGAAAGGACTAGAACTCAGCTACCCACTCCACTATACTTCATATGTTCCCTCTACAATGATTTCTACATCTGCCACCAGATGGTTTTTAAAAGTCCATTAACATCTATGGGAAGAGGGCACTAAATTTTTTCAAGTACTCCACTATGAACAATGGTCTTATTTCGTATTTATACCTTCTCTTGCCGACTGTATTAAATTTGACGCATTTACTGTGGATTTTTATTCTTTCTCCAGATCTGGCTAGGACAAAGAGATTTGCTCTAATTAGTTTATATATGAGTTCATGTATCATTTGGGAACTGTCTGGAGACCCATTGTTGTTATAGGCATGATATAAATGTTAGTCGTTATCATGATAAAACCTCAATAAACACTTAAGCAATGTAAAGTTTTAATTTGAGGAGTTTATAGAAGAATCTGAAATAGCTCAAATCCTAAAGATTTCATATTACTGGTTTCTAGGCTATTCTAAGTAATACGTTGTGCTCTGTTCATCTTTATCCTAGATGTCCTTCCACAGGACTCTATTTTGAGAGGCAAAGCAATTAAGGTCACTATTTTGGAACTTACTTCCTCTTTGCCATTCCTCCTTCTCAGTTTCTCTCTCCATCCAATTTGCCATTAGCACACACAATACTCTGGCTTTGACCTGGCCTCAGCAGTGTTAAAGAGAGAGAGAGAAAGAATTTCTAGGAAAGAAAGAGGTCTATCATTAAGTGTGAAGGACTTTGCACTAGGACTCAAGGGCCCTAGAGGCCTACTGTACTTTCTGACACTTGTGTCTGTAGCAGCAGCTTAACTACAAGAACAATTATGCATACTCTCATAAGGGCTGAGATCAATAAAGAAGTAGAAAGCTGGCTATTGGTAAAAGGAGGGAGAGCTTATGAAATGCTCAAAAAGGCTGCTTCTTGACTTTAATACTGCTAAAAGCCTGGGCAAGCACAACTGGAAAAGAGTGACTCTCATGCATATTTCAGGGTTTTTTCTCATATTTATAGAGTAATATGTTGCACACACAGACAGAAATAGGTTTTCCAGCAAGAACCTTTTAACACTGAACCATATGTTGGGAAGAGAATGCTGTCTTACATGGTTTAGCTCCATTTAAGCCATCAATCTGGACTCTATTAACTACATTCTAACCAGTCAAATTGATTAGCTACACATTTGATATCTAGGCAATAATCTTGTTGAAAAATTAGCTTCAAGTTATTTTATCTGTAAAAATGTTAAATGTACAGACTGATTAATTTTTGCATATAAGATGAATAGATAGATAGATATACCTGATAACCACTACCCTGATCAAAACATAGAATACTTTCATTACTTTCAATGGTTCCCCAGCTCCTAATCTTGGAGGGATTCTTTACCATGTGACTTTATGAAGTTGGTAATATTTTTGAGGAATGATTAATCCCATATTCTACAGTGGTAATATGGAGGAAAATGATATAATGCAAGGATATTTCTGTGATTTTTTAATATAAATCTCCAGATTCTTCTTACAAGGAAACCAATAACCATTCAATCAGGGTTACAAAGGGAATGGATTTGGTCCATCTCAATAGTTATCTGTGGCTCTTTCTTTTTGTCCCTATTTATTACTTTTATACCAAGAAGCACACTTCTAGCATTAAGACCTCTACCAAAGATTTAAGCGTTTGTTGAAAATATATTTTTTAAGACACAAGACATTAATTGATTTGAATGAAAGAAGATACTTTTGTCCAATATTGTCACAGTGGTATGTTGTATCTCTCTAACCATAATCTGAGTACTCAGTGTCTTTTTGTGTTCCTTGCTACAGTCACAAGGAGATCTGGTGGTGCTATGGTTAAGGCATTGGGCTGCTAACGAAAAGGTCATTGGTTTGAATCCCCTAGCTGCTTTATGAGAGAAAGATGAAGCAGTATGCTTCTGTAAAGATTTACAGCCTTAGACTCCCCATGGGGTCACAATGAATCAGAATCCACTTGATGGCAGTGAAGATATATATATATATTTGTGGTGACAGTTACATTCCTCCTTGAGGATTAACTGTCTCACTGTCTCAGTACTCCCTATGGTAATGTGTGGCATTTTGGCATTATCTCTCTTTGGTAGGGAGTCTTACCTACTCCTTACTGCCTCCATTTTAGGGTATTGTGATATATACCATTTGATACAATAAAGGAACCCTGCCCTTCCAACAGCAATAGCTTATGATGTGATAAATGTTATTTGATGTCAGATACCTTAGGAGCAAGGTGAAAGTTACTACAACTCCTTTAGCTGGAGCTTTATATTTCACTAGGTAATTTATCATACACTAAAGTTGTACAATAATTCTGTGAAGTAGATATTATTAGCTTCTTAAAAATGATTAACAGGAGACTTTAAAAAAATTAAATTATGTTGTCAATACAAGACTAATTTGGGATTTGAACCTAAATCTTTAAATTGCAAATCTTATTCAAGATTTATATACTACATTAATAACTGAAACTTCAGGATCTTCATAATTTGAATAAGTAAACAAATAAATAATCTACCCGATAAAAAATGAATGTGACATCATGAAACGCTTTATGTCATTTAGATGATATTGTTAAATAAATAAATAGACAGATAGATGACAATGATGATGATATAGGTACATGTTGTTGTTGTCGTTAGGTGCCGTCAAGTTAACTCTGACCCACAGCAACCCTAGGCACAGCAGAATGAAACACTGCCTGGTCCTGTGCAAGCCTCATGATCCTTGCTAAACCTGAGCCCATCACTGCAGCCACTGTGTCAATCCATCTCATTGAGGGCCTTCCCCATCTTCCTTGATCCTCCACTTTACCAAGCATGAGATCCTTCTCCAGAGAATGGTTCCTTCTGACAACATGACCAAAGTGGGTGAGACAAAGTCTGGCCATTCTCGCTTCTGAGGTTCATTCCAGCTGCACTTCTTCCAGGACAGATTTGTTAGTTCTTTTAGCAATCCATGGTACTCTTAACATTCTTCTCCAGCATCACAACTTAAAAGTATCAACTCTTCTTTGGTCTTCCTTATTCATTATCTAGCTCTCACATGCATATGAGGCGACTAAAAATATCATGGCTTGGGTTAGGTGCACTTTAGTCTTCAAGGAGATATCTTTGCCGTTCCTCACGTGAAAGAGGTCTTTTGCAACAGATTTGCCCGGTGCAATATGTTGTCTGATATCTTGACTGCTTCTTCCATTGGTGTTGATTGTAGAACCTAGTAATATGAAGTCTTTGACAAGTTCAGTCGTTTCTCCATTTATTGTGAAGCTGTTTATTGGACCATTTGTGAGGATTTTTGCTTTCTTTATATTGAGGTATAATCCATACTGCAGACTAAAGTATTTAATCTTCATCATTAAGTGCTTCAAGTAATCCTCACTTTCAGCAGGCAAAATTGTGTCATCTGTATATTGCAGGTTGTTAAAGAGCCTTCCTCCAATCCTGATGCCATGGTCTTCTTCTTAGAGTCCAGCTTCTCAGATCATTTGCTCAGCACACAACCTGAATAAGTATGGTGACTGGATACAACCTTGACACACTTACTAAGGCAATTGACTGCTAACCAGAAGGCTGGCAGTTCAAACCCACCAGCCACTTCTCAGAAGAATGGTTGGGAAATCTACTTCCATAGTGATACTGCCTCTGCAACCCTAGGAGGGGTTGCTATGAGTTGGGTCCAACTCGACGGCACATAACAACAACAACAACAAGAGTATCCCCTTGTTCTGTTCAAACTACAGCCTCCTGATCTATGTTCAGGTTGCTCATGGGTACAATCAAGTGTTCTGGATTTCCATTCTTCTCAATGTTATCCATAATTCATTATGATCCACACAATCAAATGCTTTTGCGTAGTCAATAAAACATAAGTAAACATCATTCTGTTGTTCTTCCCTTTCAGCTAAGATCCATCTGACATCAACAATGATGTCTCTCATTCCACATCCTTTTCTGAATCCAGCTTGCATTTCTGGAAGACCTCTGTCAATATACTGCTGCAACAAGTTTTGAATTATCTTCATTAAGATTTTACTTGCATGTGATATTAATGATAGGGTTTTATAATTTCTACTTTCTGTAGGATTACATTTCTTTGGAATGGGTACAAATATGTATCTCTTCCAGTCAGTTGACCAAGTAGCTGTTTTCCAAATCTCTTGTCATAGCTGAATGAGTGTCTCTAGTGGGACATCTGTTTATTGAAACATCTCAATGGGTGTTCCATCAAGTCCTAGAGCCTTATTCTTCATCAATTCCTTCAGTGCAGCTTTGACTTCTTCCTTCAATACCATTGGTTCTTGATCATATCCACCTCCTGAAATGGATGAACATCAACCAAATCTTTTTTGTACATTCACTCTGTGTATTCCTTCCATCTTCCTTTGACGCTTCCTGCATCATTCAATATTTTGCCCATAGAAACTGTCAATATTGCAACTCGAGGCTTACAGCTTTTCCTCAGTTCTTTCATCTTGAGAAATGCCAAGCATGTTCTTCCCTTTTGGCTTTCTAACTCCAGGTCTTTGCACATTTCATTGTAGTAATTAGCTTTGTCTGCTAGAGCTGCTCTTTGAAATTTTCTGTTCAGCTCTTTTATCTTGTCATTTCTTTTCTTTGCTTTATCTACTCCCTTTTCAAGAGCAAGTTTCAGAGTCTCTTCTGGCATCCATTTTGGTCTTTTCTTCCTTTCTTGTCTTTTCAATGATCTCTTGGTTTGTTTGATGATGTTCCTGATGTCATCCCACAATTCTTCTTGCTTTCGGCCATTGGTGTCCAGTTCATCAAATTCATTAAATGATCTCTAAATTCAGAAGGGATATTATCAAGATCATATTTTGACTGTCATGGACTTCTTTTAATTGTCTTCAAGTTCTTCATAGATATGAGCAGTTGATGGTCTGTTCCACAGTCAGCTGCTGGCCTTGTTTTGGCTGAAGATACTGAATTTCTCCATTGCCTCTCACCACAGATGTAGTCAATCTGATTCCTGTGTACTCCATCTGGTGAAGGCTATGTGTATAGTCACCATTTCTGTTGTTGCAAAAAGATATTTGCAATGAATAAGTAGTTGGTCTTGTAAAATTCTATCATGCAATCTCCAGCATCATTTCTATCACCAAGGCCATATTTTCCAACTACTGGTGATTCTTCTTTGTTTCCAACTTTTGCATTCCATTTACCAGTAATAATCAGCACATCTTGACTGCATGTTTAGTTAATTTCAGACTTCAGAAATTGGTAGAAATTTTCAATTTCCTCATCTTTGGCTTTGGTGTTGGTGCATAGATTTGAATAATAATAGTATTAACTAGTCTTTCTTGAAGGTGTACTTATCCTATCACTGACAGCATAGTACTTCAGTGTAGATATTGAAACATTCTTGGTGACAATGAATATCACACCATTCCGCTTCAATTTGTTATAACCACCATAGCAGATCATATGGTTGTCTGATTCAAAATGGCCATAACCAGTCCATTTCAGCTCTCCAGTGCCTAGGATATTGATCTTTATGCCTTCCATTTTATTTTTGACAACTTCCTATTTTCCTAGATTCATACTTAGTACATTCCATGTCCCAATTATTAATCGATGTTTACATCTGTTTCTACTCATTTTGAGTCATGCATCATCAGCCAATGGAGGTCCCAAAAGCATAACTCTATTCATATTGTTAAGATTGTCTCTACTCTGAGAAGTCAACTCTTCCCCAGACAAATTTTGAGTACCTTCTGACATGATGGCCTCATCTTCTGGCACTATATTGGACAATGTTTCAGGGCTATTCATAAAGTTTTCCAGTAACATGTAAGACAGTGTCTTACTGTTATTCATAAGATTTTCACTGGCCAATTGTGTGAGAAGTGGATGGCCTCTTCCTTCTTCTGAGTTGGTCTTAGCCCAGAAGCTCCACTGAAACCTATCCACCATGGGTAACACTGCTGACATTTTGCAACACTGGTGGCATAGCCTCCAGCCTCACAGCCACACATAAGCCACCACAGGATGATAAACAGACAGAAATTTACCTCCCTTAGTTGTTCCTAACCCCTCTGCACCTGCCTACCTCAAATCCCAGCCTTTAATAGAGCTGCTCCTGAGCAAAAAGCAGCCCTCAAGCCTTGTGCCCACCTACCTTGGGCCCCCACCTTAAAATAGAGCTGCTCCTGAGTGAAAAGCAGTCCCCATGCCCCACAACTGGTTACTTTGGGCCTTGGCCTTAAAGTAGAGATCCCCCCAAGTGAAAAGAAGCCCCCCAGCCCTGGCCCTGCCCACCTCAGCTCTGGCCTTAATATAGAGCCACCCCCAAGAGAAAAGAAGCCTCTGAGCCCAAGGCAGATAGATGAGAGATGATAGATGATAGATAGATAGATAGATAGATAAGTAGATAGATAGATAAACAAGTAAACAAAAATAAACTTGCCACCATGGAGAATTTTCAACAACACTCTACTATCATACAACTTTGGATTCCAATCCCCACACCTCTTCTCACAACCGTGACTGTAGATGAGTTACTAGCTTTGGATTTCAGTTTGTTTTTCATCTGTAAAATGGGAATAGCAATGACTGCATCCTAGATTTTCTGCAAGAATTGAGGAAACATACATAAAATAAAAACAAAAACTAGCCCCTAGTCTGTATTTTTGTTTGTTATTGGCTCTACTTATCATCCTACTTGTGTCTCTGCCTGATCCTGTATCTACATTTTCCATTGTTGATACCCCCATGTCCTAGTTCCAAAAAACCTGAACCTTAGGTTATCAGTCAAAACCTCCTCAAAGATATGGGTTAAAAACACTATAAAACGTTATACTTCCCAAGGGTATGCATTTAAATAGCAATCCTTGAAAATGTAAAAGCTTTAAAAACCAAAAGAAATCAATGGTTAATGGTGGAATTTGAAGCATTATGACACAAGAGAAGGAGCTGAAAGGGATATTAGATTGCCCTGAGTATAGTCATTTCATATTATGGATGAGAAAACTTATAGGAAGAGAAAGAAATGACAGGTGCAGCCCAAGAGCCAAACTCCATTACTTAGGCAGAAACTCAAATGATCAGACTTGCAAATGGATACACTGCCTGCTGTGCCATGTTGCTCTGAGGAGAGATTCAGTAGTAGCTACCTTACTGCTAACAGCAAAGTCCCATTTGTTTCCTACTCAACACTCATACCCAAGATCAAGGTCTCAGCCTCCATAGCCCAGGAACAGTGCTCTTTTCTGGCCACTGCATCTGAAAGAACAGTATTCTAAAGAGATACTTTGCACCTAGAAATGATAAGTAAAGTAATAATGTCTCACCTGGAAAATGTCCACCTGGAGAATGTCCAACTATTATTAAATTGTTATGCAACATTCAGAGGCCATCCTATTACAGGATAGGGTGAGTTGGGTGTATATTTGTTTACCTTATGTAGAAGCAACAGCAAAACTTAATAATTCTAGATAGAAACATCTGCAGTGAAACAAGTTTTCTATCCCTATATCTCTTTTTCCACCCCAAATTAACATATACATAAGTCAGATGGAGGGGCTTAATTTTGAAGTATAAGCCCATGGCTGAGTCAGAAACTGTTTAGTTTCAGCTGAAGAAAGAGAAGAAAACTATAGAACACCAAAATAAAAGTGAGCTCTAAAATTCTTACAACATAACCTGCCTGGACCTGTTCATTCTTATATAGCTACTCTATAACCTGTTCTTCCCTATACCATCTCTCAGACCTTATTTATTGCAGAAGTACAGCTATTCAAGGGTAACAGTTTGATTCTCCTTTAAGTAGTTAAAAGAGACATTCTGGATAACCAATTCCTTTGGAGTAAATTAATTTCATACCAGGAAGAATGAAAGAAAGAAGAAGAGGCAAGGAGATTGTTAGGAAAAAAATGAAATATTCAAAATTATAAAGCACAGAAAGAGAGATTGGGCTGAAGTGATGGAATCATTGAAACAGGAAAAGAACATGGAGAGGTAATATTTCAGAAACATCTAAAAAAAAACTTAAAGTTTATGAGAGGAAATTGTAATAAATTGTCAAAGGAAGATCAGAGAACAGGCAAACTAAGAAAGATAAATGGGCAAAAAAATGAATTTGCATAAAAAGGGATTAAAAAGAGTTTAAAAAATTACAACGTAAAAGATCTAATAACGTTGATTGAAAAAGAAATGAACATGACAACAAGGAGGGCTCCATAAAGAACAATAAATACATTACAGATTATAAATGTACTGCCAGGAAAACATCATAGAGAAACCACAGAGTGAGTAAAATAAAAGGGAAAAAAAAAAAAAAAATTAAAGTTCAGCCCACAGAAGAGCCAAGAATATGGAGATAAAAAGGATGAAAAGAGGCAAGTAAGTGACTTATATTAATACAATACACAGAAGGCATGAGAGAACTATTCAAAGCTTAAAAGAGTGAAGGTAGGTGGCAGGCGTGAAAGGAAATACATACTGCACATAGGCAGAGCTTCTTTTAAAAGAAGTGACAGAAAAGCATTCACTTACTCTTTAAATAGCATTGACAAGATGATAAAGGTATTTTTAAAATTATAATTAAGTGTTTATCCATGCATAAAGGCAGCTATACCAATATTAGAACAATAATGTCATGGGCAGTTAATTTATATCACTGTGAATATCTAGGGAACAGTCTGTCTGTCTGCACACAACATTTGGCTAAGTTATCTACCACTATGAAGGAAATACTATAGCATTTGGTATTTAAGTATCAAAGGAAAATGGTTTTGAACTTTTAATTCATACTTATGACATAAATTTCAGGGCATTTGGAAGAGCAAACTGGAGTATGACTAAGTTCTAAGTATAACGCTGTCAACAATGAAGTTACTTTTTTCCACTGTGCCTTTTCTATAACTCCAAGACTCAAGCTAAAGTATAAAGTAGGTAAAATAATTTTCTGCTGCAAGATGTCCATAACAGATGCTGGCACCTACTTATCCAAGGCCTCCCACTGGCCAATACTCACATAATTGCAACACTCACACATATACTGAAACTGGGCTACTGCTTCCAGAAGACTAATTATTCTCTCTCATGGGAAATATGGGCTCTCTTCTCATGCCACAAGCTGGATGACTTTACCATTACATTTTAAGAATCCTCCAAGTTTATAGGTTTATAAATGTTAGATTAAAAGAGACCAAGAATATCATATAATCCACACTTGCCTTGGGTACCTACTGCTGCTTTAACAAAAATACCACAAATGAGTGGCTTTTATTATTGTTAGATGTCATTGTTCTTGTTTTTGTTGTGCAGGGCTGTCGAGTCGGATCCGACTCATAATGACCCCTCCTTGGGTTTCCAAGGCAGTATCACTACGGAAGTAAATTGCCCAACTTTCCTTCCAAGAAGTGGCTGGTGGGTTTGAACCTCTGGCCTTCTGGTTAGCAGTCAAGTGCCTTAGGCACTATGCTATCAGAGCTCCTTATACTGCATGTAGCCATTTTTATAGCATATACAAATATACATACACATGCACATGTAGGAATATCATCCTCCCAACCAATGTATGGCCATGGATGTATTCCCATTTACGTATCCATAACTGATCTTCTTGCCTGTCTACCTATGTATCCACCCCTAGATTAGTAAGATGAGGCAATCTACTTCCGTAGTGATACTGCTCAGAAACCCAAGAAGGGGTCACTATGAGTCGGGTCCAATTCAATGGCACATAACAACAACAACATTACTGATAATTAAAAATTGTGTTATCTCTACAGTAGATTGTCCAGTCGTCCATCTGAGGAGTGGCTAGTGGGTTAGAACTGCCAGATTTCTGGTTAACAGTCAAATGCCTTAGGCACTGTGCCACCAGAGCTCCCATTTTCAATAGTATTTATTCTTATTGTCTATACCTCTTAGGCACCTCTTCTTTTCTTTAGTGATATTGTGTTGGTCACACATTTTTATTATATTGCCTTTCTCTTCACCAGAAACAACACCTGTCTCTTAACTAGCATGATCTTGTGGATTCTGTAACTTTTTTTTTCTCCATTCCTGATCAATATCTGGGAGCTCTGGTTATGTACTGCGTAAGGCATTTGACTGCTAACCAGAAGGCTGGCAGTTGAAACCCACCAACCACTACTCAGAAGGAAGATTGGGCAATCTACTTCTGTAGTGATACAGTCTCATAAAACCAAGGAGGGGTCACTATGAGTCGGATCCAATTCGATAGCAGTGAGGTGTTTTTTTTTTTTTTTTTTAATCAATGTCTGATGCCTCTACATTCAAAATGGCCACACTTCAGCTGGTCCCAGACTTTTCTCTTTCCCTATTCACTGGCCTTATTACATTTTCTTATACATTCAGCACTCAATCTAATTCTTTATCTTCTCATTTGACACTCAGAATTCCAGGATCATTATTTATATCTGTTTGATTTTGTTTTTCCAGTTCTCTATTATAGAGGGATTGGAAGGAGTGTGTTAGTTAGATGTCATTCACTTTAGCTGCTCTGGGTTCAAAAGCAAGTTTCAGAGTCTATTTTGACAACCATTTTTCTTTTCATATTTTCCTGTATTTTAATGTTTGCTTTCTTTATATATGATGTCTTTTCATCCCAGACATCTGGTCTTCTGCCATTAGTGTACAGTGCATCAAATGTATTCTTGAGATCATATCTAAATTCATGTGAGATATACTCAAGGTCATACTTTGGCTCTTATGGACTTGTTTTAATATTCTTCAGCTTCAGCATGAACTTTAATATGAACACTTGACTGTTCTGCAGTTGGCCCCTGGCATTATTCTGACTGATGATAATTGAGTTTCTCTACTGTCACTTTCCAAAGATTTAGTAGATTTTATTCTTATATTTTCCATCCAATTAGGTCCAACTGTATAGTCAGTGCTTACGTTGTTGAAAAATATATTTCCAATGAGTGATTTGTTGTTGCAAAATTCTGGGATCATTTCTATCATCAAGGCTATATTTTCCAACCACTGAGCCTCCTTCTATGTTTCCAACTTTCATATTCAAATCACCAGTAATGATCAAAGAATCCTGTTTTAATATTTGATCTATTTTAGACTTTAGAAGATGGTAAAAACTCTTCAATTTCATCTTTGGTTTAATGGTTGGTGCACATTTTCAAATAACAGTTGCATTAAATGTTCTTCCTTGTAGGCATATGTCCTATCACTGACAGTGTTGTACTTCGGGATAGATCTTGAAATGTTCTTTTTGACAATGAATGTTAACTCCATTCTTCTTCAATTTGTCAATCCCTGTACAGTAGACCATGCCTAGGAATCAATCTTCAAGCATTCCATTTTATTTTTGACAGCTTCCAATTTTCTTTGATTCATACTTCATACATTCCATATTCTGATTACTAAAGGATGTTTGTACCTGCCTTTCTCATTTTAAGTCATGCCACATCAGCAAATTAAAGTCCAGAAATATTTACTCCATCCATGTCATTGAAATTGACTGTGCCTTGTGGAGGTCACCCTTCTCTAGTCATATTTTGAGTGCCTTCCAAATTGAGGGGCTCTTTTTCAAACACTATATCAGACAATGTTCCACAGATATTCATATGATTTTCAGTGGGCATTTTTTTTTTTTTCATGTGGAGTTTGCCATGTCATTCTTCCTAGTCTGTTTTAGTCTGAAAGCTCCATTGAAACCTGTCCATCATGTGTAACCCTGTTGGTATTTGAAATATCTGTAGCATAGCTTTCAGCATCATAGCAATATAAAAGCCATCACAGTAGAGCATACTGTCAGTGGTGTTGTTTTTGACTAGTAAACACCAAAACTCCAATTTCAGAAGGAAGAAGGAATGTAGCATGATCTGATGCTGAAGCTGTAAACTTCCTCCAGACAGTAAGTGTGGTATCCAACAAATGTAAACTATTACTGTGTTTATCTTAAAAATTTTAAATATCTCTCAGTGCTCCTGGGAACTGCAGCTCAAAATCTTTCCTTTAAACTTATAGGCATATTTGTCTTTATTAATGTTGATATAGAGGAAGGTGGTTAAACCTTCAAAACAAAACCAAAACTAGTTCCTTTAAATATTGTAATATATTATACAAAGAGCTTTATTGTCTATCTTTTTAAATTGAATAATAATTTTCTAACTCTATAGGGTGGGCTTCAGGCCTTGATGTAGTCCTGATATAGAACAAAACTCCAAAGTTGTCTAACTAGATTGAAACTATTCAGAATTTGTTTTCTTAGTTTTGATGAAATTCTATGTCACAGGTCTAGTAAAGACATCCTATAAAATAAAGAATTCCAACTGAATTATTATAATAGTAGTAGTAGACTTTGTAGCACTTCACCTTTAATATCTGATTTAATTCTCACTACAACTGCATGAGACTAGTACTATTTCTATTTTATGTAATACAGTTTTAGAATAACAGTAGTAAGGAATCAATACCTCAATCAATAAATCAAAAAGTTACATAGAGTACTTTCCTATATCTAGCAGCATTTCAAACTGTAGCATTAAAAATAAGTATAAAATATTCTTCTTCTGAAAAGAAGATTTTATACTGTTGAAACAAGGTATATAAATATAAAACAATTAAGGGATTGTTCTACTGAGCAATAGAAGACAATACTATTACAGAATGATTAAAGAATGGAACAATATATAAGAACTTGATTTGGCTGTCGTTCAGTGCTGATAGTAATTACAAAGTGAATTAGACCATGGAGAGATCAAGGTGGTGGCAGTCATCCAGGAAGTTTTATGCTCAGTAATAAGGTCACCACTGAAGAATCTCAAGGACACTCGAAGTGCACTTATCTGATTTATATCTCATAAATGGAAAGATTGAAAGAAAGATGAAGAACATATGTTTTAATTTGTGTTTTGATATTGTTGCTATTAATGGTTAACCTGTGAACAAGCAAAGTTTCTGTTATATATGAATCCTCATATTATAAATAAGAGGTTCTAACTTAAACAAATAAAGTCAAACATATAAATCTATAGTAATCTACTAAAAGTAAGTTCAGAGTTTGTTGTTGTTGTTAGGTGTCGTCGAGTCGTTTCCAACTCATAGAGACCCCATGCACAGCAGAATGAAACACTGCCCAATCCCGCACCAGCTCCATGATCCTTGCTATATTCAAGCCCATCGTCGCAGCCCCTGTGTCAATCCATCTCGTTGAAGGCCTCCCCCTCTTTCGTCGACCCTCCACCCTACCAAGCATGACATCCTTCTACAGAGAATGGTCCCTTCTGACAACATGACCAAAATAGGTGAGAAGAAGTCTGGCCATTCTCACTTCCAAGGGGCATTTCAGGTGCACTTCCTCCAGGACAGATCTGTTAGTTCTTTTGGCAGTCCATGGTACTTTCAGCATTCTTCTCCAGCACCACAACTCAAAAGCATCAACTCTTCTTCAGTCTTCCTTATTTATTGTCCAGCTCTCACATGCATACGAGGCTAT
>NW_006921611.1:107522-109404 GCF_000298275.1 Orycteropus afer afer
TGAACTTGCATATGAGCAGTTGATGGTCTGTTCCACAATCAGCTCCTGGCTTGGTTTTGGCTGAAGGTATTGAGCTTTGCCACTGCCTCTTGCCACAGATGTAGTCAATCTAAGTCCTGTGTGTTCCATCTGGTGAAGTCCACGTGTAGAGCCACTGTTTGTGTTGTTGAAAAATGGTGTTTGCAATGGACAAGTTGTTGGCAAAATTCTACCATGCGAGTACCAGCATTATTTCTGTCACCAAGGCCAAATTTTCCAAGTACCGGTGATTCTTCTTTTTTTCCAACTTTTGCATTCCAGTCACCAGTGATAATTAACACATCCTGATTGCATGTTCGGTCAATTTCAGACTGAAGAAATTAATAAATATCTTCAATTTCTTCATCTTTGGCTTAGGTGGTTGGTGCATATATTTGAGTAATAAGTCGTATTAATGGGTCTTCCTTGTAGGCATATGGATATTATCCTATAACTGACAGCATTATACTTCAGGAAAGTCTTGAAACATCCTTTGTGATGATGAATGCCACTCCATTCCTCTTCAAACTGTCATTCCCGGCATAGTAGATC
Organism: Orycteropus afer afer; assembly: GCF_000298275.1. Lineage (NCBI taxonomy): Eukaryota > Metazoa > Chordata > Mammalia > Tubulidentata > Orycteropodidae > Orycteropus > Orycteropus afer. The sequence continues at coordinate 108,093 of NW_006921611.1, forward strand.
ACATGGTTGTCTGATTCAAAGTGTCCAAAACCATTCCATTTCAGCTCACTAATGCTGAGGATATCAATCTTTATGTGTTCCATTTCATTTTTGACAACTTCCAATTTTCCTAGATTCATACTTTGTACATTCCATGTTCCAATGATTAATGGATGTCTGCAGCTGTTTCTCTTCAATTTGAGTGGTGCCACTTCAGCAAATGGCGGTCTCAAAAGCTTTACCTTATCCATATGAGTAAGTCTGGGTTTACTCAGATGATACAGCTCTTTCCCAGTCTTGTTTTGAGAGCCTTCTAACCCAACCGGACTATTCATAAAGTTGTGCAGTAATGTACCAGACAGTGTTTGTTTGCTACTCATAAGGTTTTCCCTGGCCAATTGTTTGAGAAGTGGACAGCCTATTCTTTCTTTCTAGTCTGTCTCAGTCTGTAAGCTGGGCTGATACCTCTGTACCCTGTGCATCCCTCTGGGTTTGAAACACCAGTGGCTCAGCCTCAAAACTCACATCAACAAGTCACCACTGTAGGACAAAACCAACAGGTTTGTCTCCCTGTTGGAATCCTCTCATACCACCCTTACCTGGGTCCCTGTGGCTAACTCCTCCTTTGTCCTGGTTCCTGGCCTTTTAATCCCCTTTCTCCAGCTCTCCTGTCCTGCTACTTTGGGCAAGTCTGGGTTCCCTCTCCTCACCTGGATCCCTGCAGCTGACTGCTCCTCTGTCCTGGTTTCTGGGCCTTTTAATCCACTTTCTTCCACTCTCCTTCCCTGCTGCTTTGGGCATGCCTAGTTTCCCTCTCCTCACCTGGATCCTGTCGGCTGAGTTTAACATAACCAAATGGCATCAGGATTTTTAAGTAAGGAAGTTGGATATGCATGAAAGAAGAGTGGTTTTGAAAGTTGGTGTTGTGTGTCAACTTGGCTGAGTGGTTTAAGCAGTTGTGATGTGATCATTCCCATGATGAGATTGAATGTATATACTTTGAGCACCCAGTCGATTGAAAGGGACTTTCCATAGGAGTGTGGCCTGGGTTTTGAGAGAACTTTCTGTGCATCTAGATCCTGTTGTGCTGCCTACAACTGTTCATGAGGAAACAATCCACCATTCTTCCTGGTGATCTTGAATCCATCATCCACCAGAGTAAACAGCCAGTATACTGCCTCCCAATCTTGAGCTCGTCAGCCCCTGCAACTGAGTGAGTCTGGAAAAGCCTCCAGTTTGACATTTGATCCAGGAACTTGGGACTTTCCAGCTTCTGTAACTATGTGAACCATCTTCCTAACATAAATCTCTCTCTCTCTCTCTCTCTCTCTCT
>NW_006921611.1:112176-113516 GCF_000298275.1 Orycteropus afer afer
TCAACCTTCATCAGTAAGTGTCTCAAGTCATCCTCACTTTCAGCAAGTAAAGTTGTATCATCTGTGAATCTCAGGTTGTTAATAATTCTTCCTCCAATCCTGATGCCATGTTTTTCTTCATATAGTCCAGCTTCTCGGATTATTTGCTCAGCATATAGATTGAATAAGTACGGGGAAAGGATCCAACCCTGACTTACTCCCTTCCTGATCCTAAACCATGTAGTGTACCTTTGTTCCATTCAAATGACAGCCTCCTGGTCAAGGTAGAGGTTCCTCATGAGTACAGTCAACTGTTCGGGAATTCATATTCTTCTCAATGTTACCCATAATTTGTCATGATCCACATGATAAAATGCCTTTTCATGGTCAATGAAACATAAGCAAACATCTTTCTGGTATTCTTTGCCTTGAGCCAAGATCCATCTAACAACATTTATGATATCCCTTGTTCCACATCCTCTTCTGAATAAAGCTTGCACCTCTGGAAGTTCTCTTTCAATATACTGCTGCAAACGTTTTTGAATTATCTTCAGTAAGATCTTACTTGTGTGTGATATTAATGATACTGTTCTATAATTTCCATATTATGTGGGATCACTTTTCTTTGGAATGGGTACAAATATGGATCTCTTCCAGTCAGTTGGCCAGGTAACTGTCTTCCAAATCTATTGGCATAACTGAGTGAGTGCCTCCAATGGGACATCTGTTTGTTGAAATATCTCAATATGTATTTCATCAATTTCCAGAGCCTTATTCTTTGCCAATTCTTTCATTGCAGCTTTGACTTCCTCCTTCAGTACCATTGGTTCCAGGTCATATGCCAGTTCCTGTAATGGATGAAAATCAATCAGTTCTTTTTGGTACAGTGACTTGGTGTATTTCTGCCATCTTCTCTTGGTGTTTCCTGCATCATTCAATATTTTGTCCATAGAATCTCTCAATATTACAACTCAAGGTTTAATTTTTTTCTTCAGTTCTTTCAGCTTGAGAAATGTGGAGCATGTTCTTCCCTTTTGGTTTTCAAACTCCAGTTCTTTGCACATTTCATTATAGTAATTGGTTTTGTGTACTCAAGCTGCTCTTTGAAATCTTCTGTTCAGCTCTTTTATCTTATCATTTCTTCCATTTGCTTTAGATACTTGCCACTCAAGGGTGAGTTTCAGAGTCTCTCTGTCATCCATTTTGGTCTTCTCTTCTTTTCTCATCTTTTTAGTGATCTCTTGCTTTCTTCATGGATAATGTTCTTGATATCCTTCCACAATTCTTCTGGTTTTCAGTCAAGGGTGTTCAATGCATCAAATCTATTCTTTAGATGATCTCTAAATTCAAGAGAATATATT
>NW_006921611.1:115983-142301 GCF_000298275.1 Orycteropus afer afer
CTGTGGGTTTGAACTGCCAGCTTTCTGGTTAGCAGTCAAGTGCCTTAGGCACTATGCTACCAGAGCTCATATATATATATATATATATACATATATATATATATATATATTACTGGTTTTGTTTCTCTAGAAAACAAAGCCTACCACAGTGGATAAAAGAGAAACCCTAGAATCAGACATCATTAAATCCAAACTCAGGAGGAATATCCCATCTCATTATTTATCAGGATGAATAATGAAGTGTGGAGAGTCAATTCTTTCAGGGACACTTTCAGACCCCAAAAGAAGAAAACCAAACTCAAAGCCGTGGAGTTGGATCCAACTCATATTGATCCCTCCTTGGGTTTCCAAGGCAGTATCACCACAGAAGTAGATTGCCTAACCTTCCTTCCAAGGAGTGGCTGGTGGGTTTGAAATGCCAGCCTTCTGGTTAGCAGTCAGGTGCCTTAGGCAGAGCTCCTCACTTTCAGACATAAGGAGAAAAATAAATAACATACAGCTGTCAGATTTTAACTCACCATCAAGAGGCTGAAAGTTTTAAGATTGGAATATAAAGGCAAGCAATGTAATCATTGCAAGCAAAACAAAATAACAAACAAAACATAAATAAACTATCTTCAAATAATCTAAGATGAATAAATACCTTCTTTTCATCATCTCTTAGATATTGATATTTTCCATACTGAAATATCATTGCTTATCTTCCACTTCTTGTCGTATACCATTGCCCTTGGACATATCATTCAATTCAACATCTCAGCTGTATCTGAAGTTTTTATTTTAAATGAGACCCAAATCCACTTTTACCTTTAGCCCAGTATATCCCATACTCTCAATATTTGATAATTTCATCTAAGAACTCATCCTCAGAATGAATAAATTTGTAATCATCCCTTCATCTTCAACAACTTCTCCTTGTCTATCTATTTATTTCTAGTCTTCCCATCAGAAACCTTAAGTTTCTGACTCCTCTCTCTTGCTTAAAGCTCCATCCATCCAATCTTTCTCCATTATTTTTTCTTCTCTTTTCTTGTTTTCTTTTTTTTCTTCATTGTTGACTTTGTCTCTCACTTCTACCACTGTAATACTCTTAATACCAAATTTTCTTTATTCTTGTTTCCTTTTTTTTTTTTTTCCATTTTCCCCCTCACTTCTACTATGGTGTTTTTCTTAATTGTTATTACTTTATTAATTTCAAATGTATATAATATTCATCATATATTTAATTTTAGAGATATGTGTTAATATAGATATAAATATCAATATTGTTATAGCAGCTTTCACTGCCAAATAAATAAGAAAACTATTAACATTTTACCATATATGCTGTGTTATAAAGTATTCCTTGAAGAATCTTTTATTTGTATAACGTTAGTACTGATGTCTAGAGACAGGCCCCACCCCCACAAGGCAAGAAGAGGAGGGAATACTGGGGATGACAAAAGCAGCAGGATCCAGTTCAGGGGCCAGAGACAGGACCCCCGCACCGAGGCAGGAAAGGGAGGGAATGCCGGGGACCAGAGAGCAGCAGGGTCCATGTAGGAATTAGGTAACCAGAAGGTGGAGAGGTTTCAAAGAAATAAGGGATACAAACTTGTCTGTCAGTTTGTCCTACTGTGGTGGCTTGCATGTTTCTGTGAGGCTTGAGGCTGTGCCACTGGTGTTTCAAAAGCCAGCAGGGTTGCACATGGTGCACAACTTTCGATGCAGCTTAGAAACTGATACAGACTAGGAAGAAGGAGGAGGCCATCCCCTTCTCAAAGAATTGGCCAGCAAAAACCTTATGAAGAGCAGAGAAACACTGTCTGATTCATTACTGGGCAAATTTATGAATAGCCCAGAAACATTGTTTGCTACAGTGCAGGAATACAAGCCACTAAGGTCAAAAGGCACTCAAAATACAACTGAGAAATAGCTGCCTCATCAGAGTAGAACCAACCTTAATGATATGGATAAAGCAAAACTTTCAGGACCTCCATTTGCTGATATGGCATGACTCAAATTGAGAAGCAGCTGCAAATACTATTAACAATCGGAACATGGAATGTACAAAGTATGAATCTAGAATAATTGGAAGTTGTCAAAAATGAAATGGAATGCACAAAGATTGATTTCCTAAGCATTAGTGAGCTGAAATAGACCAGTTTGGGCCATTTTGAATCAGACATACGATCTACTATGCTGGGAATGACAATTTGAAGAGTAATGGCATGGCATTCATCACTACAAAGGATGTTTCAAGATCTGTCCTGAAGTACAATGCTGTCAGTGATAGGATAATATCCATATGCTTACAATGTAGACCAGTTAAAACTATGATTATGCAAATTTATGCACTAACCACCAAAGCCAAGGATGAGGAAATTGAATATTTGTATCAACTTCTGCAGTATGAAATTGACCAAAAATGCAAGCAAGATGTATCAATTATCACTGGATACTGGAATGCAAAAGTTGGAAACAAAGAAGAATCACAATAGTTGGAAAAATTGGCCTTGGTGATAGAAATAATGCTGGAGATCGCATGATAGAATTTTGCAAGACCAATGATGTATTCATTACAAATAGCTATTTTCAACAACACAAATAGTGTCTATACACATGGACTTCACCACATGGAGTACAACGAAACCAGATTGAGTACATCTGTGGCAAAAGGTGATGGAAAAGCTCAGTATCTTCAGCCAAAATAAGATCAGGAGCTTACTGTACAACAGAACATCAATTGCTCATAGGCAAGTTCAACTTGAAGTTGAAGACAAATAAAACAAATGCATGAAAGCAAAAATATGACCTCTAATATATCCTGCCTGAATTTAGAGACCATCTAAATAATAGACTTTATGCACTGAACACCAATGAGAGAAAACCAGACGAGTTGTGTGATGACATCAAGAACATCATCCATGAACAAAGCAAGAGGTTATTAAAATTACAAGAAAGGAAGAAAAGACCAAAATGGATGACAGAAGAGACTCTGAAACTTGCCCTTGAGGGGAGAGTAGCTAAAGCAAATGGAAGAAATGACAAGATAAAAGAGATAAACACAAGATTTCAAAGAGTAGCTTGAGCAGACAAAGCCAATTGCTATAATGAAATGTGCAAATACCTGGAGTTAGAAAACCAAAAGTGAAGAACACACTCAGCATTTCTCAAGATGAAAGAAGTGGGGGAAAATGTAAGCCTCAAGTTGCAATATTGAAAGATTCTGTGGGCAAACTATTGAATGATGCAGGAAGCATCAAAAGAAGATGGAAGGAATACATAGAGTCACTGTAACAAAAAGAACTGGTTGATCATCCATTTCAGGTAGCATATGTTCAAGAACCAATGGTAATGAAGTAAGAATTGGAAGCTGCACTGAAGGAAATGGAGAAGAACAAGGCTCCAGGATTTGATGGCATACCCATTGAGATGTTTCAACAAACAGATGCCCCACTGGAGGCACTCACTGGGTTATGACAAAAGATTTCAAAGACAGCTACCTGGCCAACTGACTGAAAGAGATCCATATTTTTACCCATTCAAAAAAAAAGTGATCCCACAGAATGTGGAAATTATAGAACAATATCACCAAAATTTCATGCAAGTAAAATCTTACTGAAGATAAATCAAAAACAGTTGCAGCTTTATATTGACAGAGAACTTGGAGAAATGGAAGCTGGATTCAGAAGAGGACATGGAATGAGGGATGACATTGCTGATGTCAGGCTCAAAGCAAATAATATCAGAAAGATATTTACTTCTGTTTTATTAACTATGCCAAAGCATTTGATTGTGTGGATCATAACAAATTGTAGATAACATTGAGAAGAATGGGAATTCCAGACACTTCTTATTACTCACTAGGAACCTGTACATACACCAGGAGGCTGTCATTCGAACAGAACAACGGCACACTGCATGGTTTAAAATCAAGAAGGTTGTGCATTAGGGTTGTGTCATTTCACCATACTTATTCAACTTTGTATGCTAAGCAAATAATCTGAGAAGCTGGACAATATGAAGAAGAATGTGGCATCAGGATTAGAGAAGAATCTTTAACAACCTGTGATAGGCTGATGACACAACTTTGCTTCCTGAAAGTGAGGATGACTTGAAGCACTTACTGATGAAGATTGAAGAATACAGTCTGCAGTATGGATTACATCTCAATATAAAGAAAGAAAAAATCCTCACAACTGGACCTATAAGCAACATCATGATAAATGCAGAAAAGATTGAAGTTGTCAAAGATTTCACATTGCTTGGTTCTACAATCAATGTCAATGGAAGCTGCAGTCAGGACATCAGATGACGTACAGCACTGGAAAAATTGGCTGCAAAGGAACTCTTTCAAGTCCTGAAGAGCAAAGATGTCTCCTTGAGGACTAAGGTGTGCCTGGAACAAGCCTTGGTATTTTCAATTTTCTTGTATGCATGTGAGAGCTGAACACTGAATAAGGAAGACCGAAGAAGAATTGATGCTTTTTAGTTGTGGTGCTGGCAAAGAATGCTGAAAGTACCATGGACTGCTCAAGTAACTATCAAATCTTTCCTGGAGGAAAAGCACCCAGGATGCTCCTTGGAATCAAGGATGGCCAAACTTCGTCTCACATACTTTAGTCATATTACCAGAAGGGACCATTCACTGGAGAAGGATGTCATACTTGGTAAGGTGGATGGTCAATAAAAGAGGGGCCAGCCCTCAATGAGATGGATTGACACAGTGGCTGCAGAATGGGCTCACGTATAGCAAGGATCGTGGAGCTGGCACGAGACCAGGCAGTGTTTCTTTCTGCTGTGCATAGCGTTGCTAGGAGTCAGAGATGACTCGACGGCACCTAACAACAACAGCACTAATGATGTGTCATCTTTCATTACTGAGTTCAGTAATTTGAGCTCTTTTTTTCCTGTATATTTTCCCCCTCTTAGTTGGTGTCATTACAAATTTGTCACTTTTGTTAATGTTTTCAAAAATTAATGTTCTGTTTTGTTGATATATCCTGTTATTTTTCCATTCTGTATTTTATGTCTGTCTGTTCTGATCTTTATTATTCCCTTTCTCCTGCTTACAGATGTCTAGTGGTACTGTGATTAAAGCATTGGACTACTAACCAAAAGGTCAAAAGTTTTAATCCCCCAGCTTCTCTGTGGGAGAAAGAAGAGTAATTCTACTTCCTTAGGAAACCCTATAGGGTTGCTATGAGTCAAAATTGACTCAATGGCAGTAATTTTGTGTGGTGGTTATGTTTGTGTGTCAACTTGCTGGGCCTGGTTGAGTGGTTGGGCAGCTGGTAGTAGTTATTCTCCAAGATAAGAATAGCAATCAAGTCCATGGTGAGATCTACCTCAAGCAGCTGAATAGCTGCTTTGGGTATGTGGTCTGCTTCCCACATATAAGAAGTAGCTTTGGGAATGGTCCCTAGCTTATGGAACGCTTGAACTTTGCATGTAGCCCTGTCATTGTTGAGCAGACTGCCATGCTCTGCCGACCTTGGAACTTACAATGCACTTGAATTAATGGCTTGCCATGTGGTTTGGTAACATTGGGACTGTGCCTTTTTCTTGTCAACCTTGGGCTTGGGAGCCTCAGGAGCCAGTAACTGCCTGAGTAAAGAGATGTGTCCAGTGCCAGTGAGCCAGGAGCAAGAGGCAGAGCTGAAACCTAAGATTGAGGGGCTTTCAGACAGCCCCTAGAGCTTGGCACTTTGAACTCGGACTTCTAGCCTCCCGAACTGTAAGACAATAAACTCCTATTTGTTAAAGCCATACCATTTGTGGTATGTTCCTGTCGGAGTGGCACTAGGTAACTAGAACAGTTTGGTTTTGGTTTTCTTCTGCTTGCTTTAGGTTCATATTTTTCTTCTCCCCTGCCCCTCAATGTCTTAAAATGAAATTTTCAGTTACTGACTTGATATTTTCTTCCCTTTTAATATAGGTATTTACAAGTATATTAAAGTTACATCCCAAGACTGTTGTTATTTTGTGTCTTTATTTTTGTTCTTCTCCAGGTATTTTCTAATTTTCCTTGCAATTTCTTCTTTTACTCATTGATGTTTTATGAGTGAGTTGTTTAATTTCCATATGTTTGAGGATTTATCAAATTCCTTTCTGTGTTTGGAGTCTAATTTCATCCCTTTGTGGTCATAGAACACACCTTATATTATTTCAATTATTTATTTTATTGTGGTTTATTTTATGGCCTATTACATGGTCTACCTTGTAGAATATTGTATGTTTGCTTGAGAAGAATGTACATTTTATTAATTATTTCTTAATAATAAAGTTTTTGTTGGGCCCAAGTCTCAGAAAAGATAGGAATTCTTTTTTAGAGGTAGTATTAAAGCAATAACTAAATAACAATCATGGAAACATTTTAAACAGAAGTTAATCACTCATGTAGATAAACAAGTGAGTTCATCTATAGCTTTCCTTCTAAGATTGAGATTCTTAAGGTTTGTGGATTTCTATAGTAAAATATGAAATGCAATACAGGCTTTAAGAGTCATATCAAAAATACATTGAAAGCATGATTACCCCAAAGAAATTTTATTTACTCTGATGTTTTTAACTATCATCCATACTCTAAAAGTTCCTAAATTTCTAAGTTTGGACCACAATCATTTCACTGAGAAACAAATGTGTTTATACACATACCAACTGCTGCAAACACTAGTGCATCACCCTGTACCAATCGTGCCTCTGCTTTATAGTCTCAAGCTATAACTCATTTCTTTACTTTTCTCCTTTCCACCTCTATTCTTCTCCACCTATACTTATCTAAACCTGCTACTCCTTTCAATTTTCTATATTCCATCTAATCCAAATATTTAAACTAAGGAAATTTGATAATCATTTTGGTCTACTCTCTGATTCACTTAACACAGATAGACAAATATTATTTTTTATTCTATGCCTTAAACATATTTAAAACCATACCTCATCTATCATTCTCATGGCCTTTGTCTCAAAACAGGTCCTTACATTCTCTTCCCAGACTATTATAACTTCTTCTTAAACAGTGGAATGGTTGTGAGAAAATGAATTCTAAAATGACTATCCAAAATTTCCTGCCTTCATCTGCAGAAATACAAATATTGTTATAGGACTTGCCTTTAATTATGTTCTATAACATAGTCAAAGGAATTTTCCCTTTGTGATGAAGGTTACTAATCTGCTGATATACATATAATCCAAAAGGAGATCATCAGATTTTGCCTGTTGTTGTTGTTATGTACCGTCGAGTCGGACCTGACTCATAGTGACCCCTTCTTGGGTTTCTGAGGCAGTATCACTACGGAAGTAGATTGCCCCATCTTCCTTCCGAAGAGTGGCTGGTGGGTATGAACCGCCAGCCTTCTGGTTAGCAGTCAAGTGCCTTAAGCACTATGCTAAATGAGCCCTTTAAAAGAGAATATCTGATTTGTCACAACAGGAATACTCAGGGAGATTCAAATTAGATAGTGTATTCAGAGAGAGTCAAAGTATGAGAAAGATTCAATGCATCATTACTGGCTTTGAAGATGAAGGAATCACATAAGGAGGAATGTGCATGGCCTCTAGAAGCTTAAAGAAGCTGCTGATAACCTCAGTTTACAAACTCAAGGAACTGGATTCTGCCAATAATCTAAATGAACTAAGAACTAGATTCTTCCCTAAAGACTCCAGGTAAAACCATCACCCAGTCAACACATAACTTTCAGCCTTCTAAGACACTAAGCAAAAATCCAACAGAGCTTATCCAGACTTCTGACCTCTAGAACTGTCAGCTAATAAATGGCTATTGTTTAATTCATTAAATCTGCAGTAATTTGTTATGCAGCAACAGAAAACTAATAAAATGAGTTATCACTTTCTGGTATTGTTCCCCTCTAATCTTTTCTTCACTTTGAAAACTAAGGTGTGCCTAACCCAAACCATAGTATTTTCAATAGCCTCATATGCATGTGAAAGTTTCACAATGAATAAGGAAGACTGAAGAAGAGTTGATGTTTGAATTGTGGTGTTGGTGCAAAATAGAGAGAATACCATGGATTGCCAGAAGAACAAACAAATCTCTCTTGGAGAAAGTGTTGCTAGAATGCTCCTTGGAAGCAAGGATGGCCAGACTTCATCTCACCTACTTTGGTCATGATGTCAGAAGGGACTTTTGCCTGGAGAAGGATATCATGCCTGGTAAAGTGGAGGGTCAAAGAAAAAGGGGAAGACCCTCCATGATATGGATAGACACAGTGCCTACAACGATGGGCTCAAGAAGAGAGAGAATTGTAAGGAGGGTATACAATCAGGTAGTGTTTCATTCTGGTGTACATAGGGTCACTATAAGTGAAAGCTGACTCGACGGCACCTAACAACAACAAATCTATTTTTCAAAGTCCCTTGATGGCATAAATAGTTTGCTCTGAGCTATTAATCTAACAGTTGGTGGTTCAAATCCGCTCAGTAGCACCAGAGAAGAGAGGCCTGGTGATTTGTTTCCATAAAGATTACGGCTAAGAAAATCACCTTGAGTAGGTCTGCTATGTAATATGTGGGTCACCATGAGTTGGAATCAACTCAACATCTATAGGAATCTATCTTCCAAGCTGCTTTCAGAGAATTCTTTCAAAAAGGAAAATTTGATTATAATCCTTCCTCAAACCAATACCTTTAGAACAAAATTCAAACTTGTAATGTTCAAGGCCTTACCCTAATACATGAACTATGCAAAAATCAATTGGTAAAATATGTACTCTTTTAATATACCAAGTTCTTTTTCACCTCCATGACAATGAACATGGAATATTCTCATTCTTCCTGTTTCAATTAGCTACCTAAATTTCCTCCAAGGAATCAGTTCATTTATCACCCTCTCTAGGAATTCTTCCATGAAAGTTCACCTCTGGGCTCCAATAGCATCTCTTAACATACCTCTTATCATCACACCTAGAATGCTATGTCAACATTTTCTCTTTACTGTCTATTCTCACAATTAGACTAAAAACAGATATTTCTATCATTGTGTTTTAATTACTAGTGTCATGCATGACCTCAATAGAAGATGTTAAACAGATGTTCATTGAATGTTTAAATATATATCAGCCAATAATTTAATGAATTTCCAATTCCAGCCCCAAACTCCCTGAGTCCCAAATAGCTTACTAAGTATCTTTCTTGAATATCTAAAATGAAGCTTAAGCTTCGTATGTCCAGAAAGTAACCCTTTATTCCCCACACCACCACATAACACCATAAACCTGTTTCTCCAATAGACTTTCCCATTCAGTTCTCTTAATTGTTCACAATAAAAACTTACGGGTTATTTCTAATGCCTCTCTTTCTTATACATCATACATATAATATATTTGCATTTCACATTGGCACTACCTTGAAAAAATATTGTGAATATAGCCATTGCTACCACCCTCAATCACACCAGCTATGTTCCTCACCTGATCAACCCTCACAGACCCTAACTGGCCTCCTGTTGCCTATTCTCTAATTGACACTATATACTAAGAAACCAAAAAACCAAATTCACTGCCACCTAATTGATTTCATCTCATAGAGACTCTCATTGGGTTTACAAGTCTGTATATCTTTACTAAAGCAGATTGCTTCATATTTCTTCTGCAGAGAGACTGGTGGTTAGCAGCCAAATTCCTTAATCACTACACCACCAGTTCCTTCCATATACTAAGAGAGATCCTTTAAAAAAATACCTCTCAGGTCATGTGATTCCAGTGCTCAAAACATTCTAGGGCCTCCAAACTTCATTTAAAATGAAATCTGGATCTTTTACCCTTCTTGAAATATACCTATCAAATTTTCTACTCTCTTTCCTTCCTGATCCTATCTAGCTAGTGTCACTTTCCCCTTGCTCACTTTAGCCATTGGACTTGCTGTTCCTTGTGCCTGAAATACTCTTTCCCAGATCGTTGCCTGGTCTTAGTTTAAATGTTACATTTTCAAGTATGTCCACCCTGACCACTTGGTCTAAAAGAGTCCACAAGGCAATTTCACATCACATCATATTATTTCAGTCAGACCATATAACTATATGATATAGTTTCCTTGTTTGTTCAATTATAGCTGCCCACACACACACACACACACACACACTAAAACAATGGTTCTATGAAAAACAGACATCTACACTATTTTTTTTTAATTTTTTATTGTGATTTGGGTGAAAGTTTACAAAGCAAATTCATTTTCCATACAGCAGCTCACATACACTTTGTTTCATGACAGTGACTGTAATTTCCCATAATGCAACAGCTCCCTTCCTACTTCCTCTCCATAGATACCTTTTCCCTGTGTCCTTCTCTCCCATGCATTCCTGCCCCATGCACACACCCCGAGCTGTCTCCCTGTGTATACACAGACATTCTATTCTCCCATGGTTGCTATCTCCAAGGAGTGTATCTACCTAATGTAAATGTTCAGCTCATAGGCCTGTCTTTTGTTTGACTGGAAGCCAGAAGAGGGGGTTCAATTCCAGACCTGAAGGGCAGCTAGGGGCCATAATCTCAGGGGTTCCACCAGGCTCTATCAGACCAGCAAATCTGGGTTTTTTTTTTTTTTTTAATGATTTTGAGTTTTTTTCCACATTGTTCTCCCATTCTATCCAGGATCGTCTACATAGACTCCCCTCCGACTGACTGTCAGTGGTAGCTGGGCATCATCTAGTTCTAGTCTCATAGTCATATAGACTGAGGATTGCATAGTGTAACAGTCAATTGAACTGATTGTTTCCATGCCTCTTTGATTTTCTTCATTCTTCTTTGCTCTGGATGAGGAGAGACCCATGGTTGCATCTAGATGGATATTTCCAAGCTTTTGAGATTCCAGTTGCTACTCACCAAAGTAGGATGTGGAAGAATATTTTTATATAGTATTATGCCAATTGACCTTGATGTCCCCTGTGACTATGGTCCTGAGCACATAAATTCAACTACATGCTCCCTCTGGGTAGCTGGCTATGGCCAAGAAGTGACTACAAACTTGTCTCTTTCCAGCTTTACTACATACCTGGGAATTTTTACAGAACATAAGAATACACTTGTAGAAACATTTTCTGCCAACACTATGCTTGGTCATGGGCACACCACCCCCTCCCCTGCATAGACATACCTAATTGTTCTGCCTGGACATCCATCTATCTACCCATAGATTAGTGTTTGCATCACTGACAGTGTAGTACTATATGTGCAAAAGGGTTTATCTTTGTTGTCTGTACCTCCCATCTACCTCTCTATGTCTTCTTCTTCCTCAATGCCACCGTGTTCATCACTCACATTTATTACATTACCCTTACCTTCACCCAAATCAATACTTGTCTCTACCTGTCTAGCAGTGTCCTCTCCCCTCCCCTGCTGTTTTTGTTGTTGTTCTGTGCTGTTGAGTTGGGCCCAACTCATAACGACCACTCCTTGGGTTTCTGAGGCAGTATCACTACAGACGTTGTGGTGGTTATGTTTGTGTGTCAACTTGGCTGGGCCTGGTTGAGTGGCTGGGCAACTGGTAATAGTTATTCCCCATGATGAGACTGGCAATGAACTCCATGGTGGGATCTACCACAAGCAGCTGATAGATGCCTTTGGGATGTGGTCTGCTTCCTGTATATAAGAAGAAGCCTTTGGGAATGATCTCTAGACTATGGCACACTTGGACCCTACATGTAACTGTGTCATTGCTCAGCAGCCTGCTATGCTCTGCCAACCTTGGGCCTTACAATAGACTTAAGTTAATGGCCTGCCACATGGTTTGGTAACATTGGGACTGTGTCTTTTTACTTGTCAACCTTGGGACTTCTCAGCCTCACAGCCAGCAGCTGTCTGGGTGAAGAAATGTCTCTAGCTCCAGTGGGGTGGGAGCAGGAGGCAGAGCTAGGCCCCAAGGTTGAGGGGCTTTCACCCAGCCCCTAGAGCCTGGCACTTTGAACTTGGACTTAAAGCCTCCAAATTTTAAGAATAAACTCCTTTTTGTTAAGGCCATCTCATTTGTAATAGTATTTTCTTGTCAGAGCAGCACTAGGTATCCAGAACAGAATTTCGTACTGAGAGAGTGAGTGGGGTGCTGCTCTGACAGACACCTAAAATGTGGAAACATAAGTGGAGTTCATCCTTGACCCAACCGAGACCCTGGCAGAGAGACCCCAGCACATGGCATGACAGACATCAGGAGCAGAGCAAGAGACCAGCATGAGAGACTGCAGGATCAGAGCCAAGAGAATGGGCGTGAGACAGCAACAGCCTTACCAGCCCATGGAGGAGAAAGCTTGATGTCTTTGGTTAGGCAGCTTCCTGGTGGAGTGGGTTGCCTTCAGGCATTTATTGGTAGAAGAGACCGGCTTGAAATGGTGTAGCAGGTTGGCCGGTCCAGCAAGAAAGCTAAATATCCTTTGGGGCAAGAAGATTCCTGGCATAATGGATTGCCCTCAGGCATTAATTGGCAGAAGCAGAGACCAAGGAAAAGGAAGCAGAACTGCCTCAGCCAGAAAGGGTAAAACCATGGTCTTTGGGGATGGAACTATCACAGGCCCCTAGCTTTCAAGAGCCATGCTTTCACCAAGTTGGTTCTGGAGTGTGGGATTCTCATTCATATGAGCTAGTGGGATGGAGCCATAGCCACTGCTCAAGAGTGAAGGGGTAGGGCTGCCATGCCCAAGAGGGAGAGGAACAGGCCACCAGGCCAAGGGGGTAAGGTCACCACTTAGAGGAACTAAGAGACTGGGGCCACTCAGTGGAGGAAATCTGTACTGGTACCAGCCATTGAAGATATGTACAGGTGCCAAGTTGACAAGGGTGGAATTGTGGTAGTTATGTTTGTGAGTCAACATGGCTGGGCCTGGTTGAGTGGCTGGGCAACTGGTGGTAATTATTCCCCATGATGAGACTGGCAATCAACTCCATGGTGGGATCTACCACAAGCAGCTGAGTAGCTGCCATTGGGATGTGGTCTGCTTCCTGTATATAAGGAGAAGACTTTGGAAATTGTCTCTAGCCTATGGCATGCTTGTCCTGTCCATGTAGCTGTGCCATTGGTCAGCAGCCTGCTATGCTCTGCCAAACTTGGGCCTTCCAATAGACTTATGTTAATGGCCTGCCATGTGGTTTGGTAACATTGGGGCTGTCCCTTTTTACTTGTCAACCTTGGGGCTTCTCAGCCTCACAGCCAGCAGCTGTCTGAATGAAGAAATGCCTCTAGCTCCAGTGGGGCAGGAGTGGGAGGCAGAGCTGGACCCCAAGCTTGAGGGGCTTTAACCCAATCCCTAGAGCCTGGCACTTTGGACTTGAACTTAAAGCCTCCAAATTGTAAGGATAAACTCCTGTTTGTTAAAGCCATCCCATTTGTAGTAGTATATTCTTGTCGGAGCAGCACTAGGTAACCAGAACAGAAGTAGATTGCCCAACCTTCCTTCCAAGGAATGGATGGGGTGTTTGAACTGCCAGCCTTCTGGTTAGCAGTCAAGTGCCTTAGCCACTACACCACCAGAGCTCCTTCTCCTACCCCTGCTAAGCAACAAAGAAAATTTCCTTCCATATGTAAACCTTTCCTTGACTTTTTGCAATGGTGGACTAATACAGTAGTTGTCCTTCTGTGATTGACTTATTCACTCAGTGTAATGTCCCCCAAGTTCATCCACGTTATGAGGTGTTTTCCAGATTCTACTTTATTTTTTTAAGATTGCATAGTATTCCATTGTATATATGTACCAGAGTTTGCTTATCCATTCTTCTGTTGATGGGCACCTAGGTTGTTCACATCTTTTTGCTATTGTAAATAGTTCTGCAATGAACATGGGTGTGCACATATCTATTCTTGTCCTTGCTCTCACTTCTTTAGGATATATACATAGTAATGAAATTGCTGGGTCAAATTGTATTTCTAACTCCAATTTTTTAAGGAATCATCATACTGCTTTCCACAGTAGTTGCATCATTTGACAGTCCCACCAGCAATGTATGAGAGTCCCAATCTCTCCACATCCTCACCAGGATTTGTCATTTTCTGTCTTGTTGAACTTGGATATTAGTGATGGAGTGAGAAGGTATCTTGTTTTGACTTTCATCTCTCTAATGGCTAGTGATTGTGAATATTTCTACATGTGTTTGTTGGCTACCAGACTATCTTCTTTGGTGAAGTGTCTATTCATGTCTTCTGACCATTTTTAATTGGGTTATTTGTCTTTTTGTTTTTGAGGTGTTTGAGTTTTCCATAAATTTTAGAGATAAGTACCTTGTTATATATGTCATTGCCAAATATTTTTTCCCCAATATATACGTTCTCTTTTTGCTATTTTGGAGAAGTCTTTGGAAGAACATAAAAATTTAATTTTTAGAAGGTCACATTCATCTAGTTTATCTTCTGTTATTTGAGCATTTTGGGTTATGTTTGATAGTCTATTTATGCCATATATTAGGAACTCTGGTTGCAGAGTGCCTAAGGCATTTGACGGCTACCCAGAAGGCTGGTGATTCAAATGCACCATCCACTCCAGGAAGGAAGATTGGGCAATCTCCTTTGGTACAGATACAGCCTCAGAAATCCAAGGAGAGGTGGCTCCTAAATTTGCAACTTGTTTTTCCTTGAGTAACTTTATAGTTTTAGGTTTCACATTTAAGGCTTTGATCCATCTGGAGTTAGTTTTTGTGTACAATGTGATGTACAGATCTTGTTTCATTTTTCAAATGGATATCCAGTTTTGCCAGCACCATTTGTTAAACAAACAATCTCTTCCCCATTTAATGGATTTCAGCCTTTTGTCAAAGATCAGCTGGCACTGATGAATCTATTTCTAGGTTCTTGATTCTATTCCATTGGTCTATGTGTCTGTCATTGTACAAATACCAGGCAGTTTTGATTACTGTGGCTGTCTAGTAGGTTTTGAGATCTAAGAGTGTGAGCCCTCCAACTTTGGTCTTCTTCCTCAATAGTGCTTTGCTTATCCAAGGTCTCTTTCCTTTCCATATAAAGTTAGTGATTGGTTTTTCCATATCCTTGAAGAATGTTGATTGGATCTGGATTGGGATTGTATTGAATGTACAGATTGCCTTGGGTAGAATTGGCATTTTCACAATGTTCAGTCTTCCTATCCACAAGCATGGTGTGTTCTTCCATTCATGTAAATCTCTTATGATTTCTTGAAGAAGAGCTTTATAGTTTTCTTTGTACAGGACTTCTGTGTCCCTGGTAAGATTTATTCCCAGGTATTTTATTTTTTTGATAGCTATTGTAAATTGTATTGACTTCCTTATTTCTTTTTCAGCTATCTCTTTGCTGGTGTAGAGGAATCCAACTGATTTCTGGATGTCGATCTTGTATCCTGCCACTATTCTAAATTTTTCAATTCGTTCCAGTATTTATTTATTTATTTATTTATACTGAGTATCTTGGGTTTTCTAGGTACAGGATCATGTCATCAGCAAGTAGGGATAGTTTGACTCCTTCCTTTCAAATTTTGATGCCTTCAATTTTTACACATCTTTTTTTTTTTTTTTTTTAATTGTGATTTGGGTGAAGATTTACAGAGCAAATTCACTCTCCATACAGCAGTTCACATATACTTTGTCTCATGTCATTGACCACAGTTTATCACAATGCAACATCTCCCCTCCCACTTCCTCTCCATAGTTACCACTTCCCAGTGTCCATCCCTCCATACTCTCCTGTCCCCTGAGCTGTCTCCCTGTGCATAAGCAGTCCTTCCTTCTCCCATGATTGTTCTCTCCAGGGCATGTGTCTACTTGAGGTAAATGTTCAACTCACATGCCTGTACTTTGTTTGGCTGGAAACCACAGGAGTGGGTTCAATTCCAGACCTGAAGGGGAGCTAGGGGCCATAGTCTCAGTGGTTCCACCAGGCTCTATTGGACCAGCAAACCTGGTCCCAACCATCCTTTTTTTTTCCCCCTCCAAATGATTTTGAGTTTTGTTCCACATTGTTCTCCCTCTCTATCCAGGATCTCCTACATCCCTTCCAAGTGGATGACAGTGGTAGCTGGGCACCATCTAATTCTTCTGGTCTTGTAGTTGTATAGGTTGCAGATTGGATGTACACATCTTTTTAAACTATATCCTTTATATTAGAAAAGAGCCCACAATGAGCATTCAATGTTTGAGTGAATGAATTATTATCATCACTGTATATGGAAAGGAATTAAGTTGGATTGTAAAGTGTACAACCTGCTCAACCATCCACAGGAGGCAACCACTCAGGGGAAAGTACACAAAACATAGCCTTATCATCTGACTGTAATTTAATCTTAATGAGAGTTATGGAACTATACAGGGTGAGCGGTAAGCTTTTTATTTAAAGCATTTTACCTCATATGTTCAAGACTGCATGATGCATTGTGTATGATATAGTACCTTGGAAAAAAATTTGATTATTTTCACATTAAAACTGTGGCAAGTATTGTAACTGCAGAAGGTTATGTGGGGGATAAGTAGTTGATTTATTCAGTAGGGTAATATAATTACACTAATTATTATCTTAAAATAAATTAGCAGCAATCAAATTTTGTAATGAAAATGATCGGTATTTTTGGCCAGGGAACAAGAGAGATGAAATATGTTGAGCAATCTATAAAATTGATACATTAAGGAGGTTTTTTATTGTTGTTGTTGTTTTTGTTTTGTTTTTTCCTGACAGTCTGCCTGGCTAATGATGGCATAGGATTGTTACTAAAACAAGGATGAAACACTCTAATTGTGTGATGTGAACTCTAATGCAAAACAAATTAAATTCCAATAGTCATAGGTACGCTGATAATCAAGAAAATACGTACTTGAAAAAAGAAGATATTTAGTGAATTAGGATTTTGAGATTCATTGGCATAGGAGAAGAAGGTTTTCTTTGGGAAATATTTTAGAGACATAATCAGCAATTTGCACTAACCTCTATGGTCATTGGGAGCTCCGGTGGTGTAGTGCCTAAAGCATTTGACTCCTAACCAGAAGGCTGGTGGTTTAAACCCACCAGTCACTCCTTGGAAGGAAACTTGGGCCATATACATAGGCAGTGATACTGCCTCAGAAACCCAAGGAGGGGTCGCTATGAGTAAGGTCCGACTCCACGGCAGTGTGTTTGGTTTGGTTTTGGTTTTCTATGGTCATTTAGTAACATTTCCTAGAGGAAAGTATCTCTGGATCTCATTTTATACAACCATTTCCTAACAACATTGTTTAGTAGAAATCAATTACATTCCTCCAGATTTAAATAATATTTCTATATGATGTAGAAACAACAAAACCCAACCTTATCTGTCACATAAGACAGTTTGGGGACTTACATGTAAAATTTCCATCCTATAACATTGTAAGCCTCAATGCATTTATAAAACTGAACTATGAATTGTTGCTAATAATGATATACATACATACTAGGCCCTGAGCACCCAAATGCACAGTAACTCACTTGTTTTGTTTTAACAGCACAAATCTCCCTGAAAATCTGATAGAAATTAAATATAATAAGAGATGTATTATGTTCTGAACTTACTTGCTTTCTCCTTCTACACCCCAGTGACACTTAGAACCCAGGATCAAAGGTCTGTGTGAATTTCTACAAATAGGTTGAGTATAGCAGACTGCAAGGTTGTAAGCTTTCAGATCCCATTTTCAAATGTCAAGAGTATTGTATGACCTACAAATTCCTCCCTCTGCCTGAATGGGTCTCTGGCCATAAGGTTATATCTGCCCAGTGGTCTTGTGCTTTTCTCCTCTTTGTTCCCCCTGCATGTGGTATTTCTTTTGCTGCATCTAAGTCCCTAAAGGTCTAAGCATCAGCAGTCACAGCTGCTATCTATAAAGCATATCAGGGTGAAAGGTGCTTCACCCACCTACAATGTTATCTTTCTTTATCAGTCATCTCAGCAAAATCAGAGCTGAGCCTCCTTCCAGGGTGACAGCAGCTGCAAGCTTCTGATATCCTCTTGATAGGGATTTCTTGATTGTTAACCTAGAATAAAATGTATATTGCTCTGACCCCCCACCACACACACCAAAAAAAAAAAAAAAAAATGTGAAAAGCTTCTTATTTGAAGGCTTAAAAGTAAAATCTGTTTTTGTTCTAATTTCCTTCAGATCTGTTTAAACAGCAGGGGCACAGATTTATTTATTTATTTATTTTTACACTATCCTTCTGCCAGGGCAATGGAAGTTTGATATTAAACAAAAGAAGAGATTTGCTTCAAATATCCAGGACTAGGTTAAGAAACCAGGGTTACAAATTAGTATGATGGAAATTGGAGTTTGTTACATGAGATGCAACTTTAGATATTTTTTTTTTTCCTTAATTGGCTTGACAACTGCAGAAAAGTTCATTTACTGCAATCAATATTACTTTACATTTTACCTCAATCAAAAACTACTTTCCATGGTCAATAGCAATTAGACAGATAGACATAAATGGAAGTATTGAGGGGGATGGTACCCAATAGTTATATCCACCATTCTTCTCAAAAAAAAAAAAAAAAAAAAAAAGTACATGTCAGGCAACAGCTAATTGCATTATTTTGAATTTGCAACCTTTCAGGGAAGGCCAAAAGTGGGCTCCAGAAAAAAATCAGAAATATCACTGGTCAGGAAGCTGAGGTGAAAAATCTCTGTTATCCTTTTTTTTTTCCCCTGATGTCTTCTTAAATTAAAGAAAATCTAGTAAATAGCAGGGAAAACACTGAAGCAGATATACAAAGGACCCAAATAGAATAATTTCCCCTAGAGATGGCCTTGATAGATAGTTGTCTTTGGTTTTAATGAAGAACTATGATTAATGGGGAAGATAATAAGAAAAAAAGCAAATCACACTATGACTTAAACATATGTAATGAGAAATAATGGGTGAACGCCAGTAAAGAATTGAATGTCATGTCTGAATAAACATAGCAAAGTATTCATTTTCTGTCAGGAGCATACAACAACCCAACTAGACTCATGTAAAACATTTCTAAACATTTGCTGTTTTATGATTAGTTCTCTGATTATTATTATTATTGTTATTTCAATGCATTTAATAAATGTATACTGAGTGGTTTATACAAATATTTTCAGGAAGACAAAATTGCAGCAACAGAGTGTTATTCTAAGTGTTGGTAGAGTCAAGATGAGATACACAAAGACAAACTAGGGATCAGAATATTGATGGGAGCCAGAGAGCACTAACCGTGGAGCTCCCCAGAGCTTCAGCAGAGAGGTGGGAGCTGAGATAGAACGCTCATTAACACAACAACAAGAGAAGTCAAATTTGTTCAAAGCAAATGTGAGAGTAAGAATGGTTAAATCAGAGCTAGAAAGATCACAGCTTTTAATAAATGTAGCAAGTATGTGGAACTGAAAACCTAGATGTAGACCTTAGGATGCATAGAATCCTTATAATCCAAGGAAGAACACCAAACCTGAGGGAGATATAAAAAGTTAAAGAAAACTTATACCAAAATCAACATAACATCTTGATTTTTTCTGGGGATTTCCCCAACAAAAAATAGTAGTTGCCCATGCCCCACCCCACTCCCCAAAAAAGCAGTCCTGCAAACACCAATCTCAAATTCTTACTTTCTAATTTAAAGAGATTACAGGAATGTTACAAATGTGCAGAATTTCTCATGAATATTATTTTCTTTCACCTTGCTCAAGCAACCAATAACTTTCTATGACTATTGTCTGACTTCCATCCTTGCCATTTCACTAGATCCATTCTCCTTACAACACTCAAGGATCTTTTGAAAATGAATATTGATCATACGATTCTCATACTTAAACCCCCTCAATAGCTTTCCATTATGCTCTGAAGATATGTCAAACTTTTAATGGCCTGGAAGGAGCTGCTAGATATGATCCTTTCTACCTCTATAGCCTTATCTTACAATACTCTGCCCATTTTATAGTGCTCAATACATCAAGCTCTTCTTCACCTAAGGGACTAGCATTTGCTATTATTCCTTTTACTACCTCCCCCACTCTGTAATGACTTGTACCTTCTAATTCTTCACTCTCAATTAAATTATCATTCTCTCACAAAACACTTTTCTAACCATACTCTCTAAAGTAATACTCTTAACCATTATTCTCTCTGACTGTACCATAATCTTTGACTTTATTGTACTTTTCATAATTTGCAATTTAAAATAGTCCAAATATAAATGGGAGTTCCACATGGACTAATCTTTTGAAGGAGTTAGGTTTAAAGGAATCATAAATATGACTTTAGAATGTATTAAAATGTCTATCTTTATTGTGGGTTTTAAGAGCCTGAATCAGGAGTTTTACCATGTACCTTAGAAAATATCTCCCAGAAATCCATTCCAATCAAAAGTTTCCCAAAAAATTCCATAAAAAATGGTTGCTGCTGAAGACTTGTCCCATATGTCTTCATTTTCCTGGTTCCATCCTTTATCAGCATTACACAATGCTCTATCTCTGCTAGAGGTGGCTGACTGGACTTGTAGATCTGTTAACATGAACTGTTAGGCCACTCTTGATTTCTTTTTTTATGCTTCCACTATCCTTAGAATAGAGATTCATACATAACCCTGTGGGAAATGTAATTTTCACTAACTGAGAATTTATAGAAATAGGTTTCTTTATGCTGTTGTGTATTTGTTTACTTGTATATTTATTCTCTCAATCTCTCTCTCTCTCTCTCTCTCTCTCTTTCACACACACAAACATACACATGCTTTCTATTTCTCAACTTCGTTGGGCCTGTGTGAAGTTAGAACCATATTTATTTAGTTCACATTAAATTCATATTTGTTGAATAAATGAATATATGGCACCCACATTTCTTCCTCTGTGGCTTTAGCTTGATCAAGCAGTTTCCTATTTATATTAATCTGTTGGCAGCAGCTGCTCCTCTCACACTTCACATCAGGCACATTAACACTCAGCTTGCAGTGCTGATTTGCTCTGCTGCTTCTGATGTGGCCCAACGGTTCCAATATTCAACTTTAACAGATACTATTTCATTATGGGGAAAAACATATCATTTCTATACCTCTACATTTCACTTTACTCCTAGGGTACAAAGCAGATATCCCTCATTATCATGTGTAATTACGTGAGTGACTGGGTGTGATTGGTGGTTGAGATGGGTAGGGTGGGGGGAGTAGGACAGACTATAATAATGTAATTCTTTTATTTGGTTCATTTTATAATTGCCATCTTACTATCCAATAATTATCTAGCCTTATTTCCAAGACTGTAGTTTGAACTAAAGGAAAACTTCTGTCATTTCCAGTTATGGTATCTGTCAATCATGCCCCACTTCACTCCCTCTTGGATTACTTCTTCAGCTCCAGCTGTAATGGACTGGGTTCCCTCAAGTGACTGCAGTACTTATATGTTTTCTGTCCCAAGCAATTCTCTGAAGCCCATAAGTGAAGACAAGCTAATTTCCCTGAATTCAACTTTTAAATAATGGGTATCAATGTGTATATATACCCAGCTTTCCTGTATTTGGAAAAGACAATTCTGAGGTGATTTCTGTCCAGTTTCTCTTAGGGATTCCCAGAAGATTCAACTTCTTTTGCCTATGGTATGAACTAGTTTTCCTTCATTTCCTATCTTATTCTCTTTTCTACTTATCCCAACATCCCATCAGTAGGCACACACACACACACACACAGCCTCTCTTCACTCAAATTTTTGTCTTAAGAGAATTTAAACTATGACCATGTTCTATACTGATCCAGTTAATTCCTTGACTCTCTTACCAACCATTTTCCCTAAACCAAATGTTTGTGAATTACATTTATTTCTCTGTCTCTAACTTCCTATCTGTCTCTCCTTCCCTCAGCAATCCCCATCCCCTTTCTCTCTTTTCTTCCTTAGATTAAAACTTCCCTTAGGGTCTAGGAGGTTATGAGAAGATCTTATTTTTAACTAAATAATTTAGGTTTTCTTTTCTTTCTTTCTTTTCTTTTTTTTTTTTTTATGGAAAAGGCCAAAATTAGACGGAAGCCATGCCAATCTTCCACCGTGTTTCTTTTATTTTATGAAAATTTATTCCAAGGAGTTTCCATTGGCATTCAACTCTAACTCTCAATGGTGTGGCCCATCTGAGGAGTACCTGAGAGGATTTTAGGAAAGAAAGAAAGAGAGTTGAAAATCAACCACCACAACTATGGGGATAAATGTAGATGATGAGAAATTTAGATAGGAATAATACGGTAAAGATGATAAGGAAAGGTATTACTGTCCACAGCAAAAAAAAAAACTAAGGAGGCTATACCACCAGTATTTCAAATATCATCAGGGTCATCCATGGTGGACAGGTTTCAGCAGAGCTTCTAGCCTAAGACTGATGGGGAAGAAGAAAAGTGTCATTCCACTTCTCAAAGTATTGGCCAGTGAAAACCTTATGAATAGCAGTGAAACAATGTCTGATATATTACTGGAAAACTTTATGACCAGCCATGAAAAATGGTTGGATATGATGTGGGAAGATGAACATCTGATTTTGGAGGACACTCAATATACGACTGCGGAAATGCTACCTCTTTAAAGTAAAGTCAACCTTAATGATGTGGATGGAGAAAAGGTTTCAGGACCTTCATTTGGAGATGGGGCACAACTCAAAATGGGAAGAAACATCTGCAAACATCCATTAATAATCAGAACAAGAAATGTATAAAGTATGAATCTAGGAAAATTAGAAGTTGTCAAAAATGAAATAGAATGCATAAAGATCTATATCTAAGCATTAGTGAGCTGAAATGGACTGGTATTGGCCATTTTGAATCAGACAATGATAAGCTCTTCTATGCCAGGTGTGGTAGCTAAGGTGTCAATTTAGCTAGGCCTGGTTTTGAGTGGGTGGATATAGTTATTCCCCATGACAACACTGGTAATCAACACTATGGTGGAATCTACTGAGAGCAACTGAGTAGCTGCCTTAGGGATGTGGTCTACTTCTAGTATATACGAAGCACCTTTGACAAATGGTCTCTGAACTTTTTGGCACATCTGGATCCTGCATTTGGTCAGTCCATCTTAGTGGTCTGTTGTCTGCTGATCTGAAAATGGTTTCTGGACATGAACTAGATGCCTGGCTTGTTATTTGATAATTTTGAGACTGTGCCATTTTACTTGTAAATCTTGGGTTTGTCAGACTTCACACTCAGCAGCTCCCTGAGTTAAGAGAAAATACCAGCTTTAGTGGGCAGGGAACAAGAGGCAGAGCTGAAGCCCAAGGTTGAGGGGCTTTCACCCAGACCCTGAGTTGGCACTTTGAACACCGACCTTTAGCCTCCTAAACTGTAAGATCTGTATGTTGAACAAATAATCTGAGAAGCTGGACTATATGAAGAAGACTGTGGCAGCAGGATTGGAAGAATACTCATTAGCAACCTACAATACATAGATGACACAACTTTGCTTGCTGAAAGTGAGGATGACTTGAAGCATTTACTGATGAAGGTTGAAGACAATAGTCTGTAATATGGATTACACCTCAATATACAGAAAACAAAAATCTTCATAACTGGGCCAATAAGCAGCATCAAGATAAATGGAGAAAAGTCTGAAGTCGTCAAAGACTTCACATTGCTTGGTTCTACAAATGATGACAATGCAAAAAACACTCAGGACATCGGACAATGTATTGCATTGGGCAAATCTGCTAAAAAAGACCTCATTCAAGTGCTGAAGAGCAAAGATATCTCATTGAGGGCTAAGGTATGCGTACCCCAAGCCATGGTATTTTCAATCTCTTCATATGCTTGTGAAATCTGGACAATGAATAAGGAAGATAGAAGAAGAGTTGATGCTCTTGAGTTGTGATGTTGGTGAAGAATACTGAAAGTACCATGGACTGCTAAAAAAACTAACAAATCTGTCTTGGAAGAAGTGCAGCCGGAAAGATCCTTTGAAATGAGAATGGCCAGATTTTGTCTCACCTACTTTGGTCATGTTGTCAGAAGAGACATTCCCTGAAGAAGAATATCATGCTTGGTAATATGGAGGGTCAACAGAAAAGGGGAAGGCCCTCAACAAGATGGATTGACACAGTGGCTGCAAAGAGGGGCTCAGACATAGCAGGGATTGTGGGGCTGGAACAGGACCTGGCAGTGTTTCATTCTGTTGTACACAGGGTCACTATGAGTTGGAGCCAACTCAACAGCACCTAACAACAACAACAACTAACTGTAAGATAATAAATCCCTGTTTGTTATAGTCACTCCCTTGTGGAATTTCTTTAGAGCTGCACAAGAAGGCCAAAACACCAAGACTGACAAGCTAAGAGGAAAGATGTTATATTCATCATCAAAAAGAATGTTTCAAGATCTATCCTAAGGTATATTACTATTAATGATAGCATAATATCCATATGCCTACAAGGGAGACCAATCAATACCAATATTATAATATTATCCAAATTTACGCACCAAGCACTAAAGCCAAAGATGAAGAAATGGAAGATTTTTACCAACTTCTACAGTCTGAAATTGACCAAACATGCAACCAAGATGTATTATTATTGGTGACTGGAATGCAAAAGTTAGAAACAAAAAAGAAACTTTGATAGTGGGAAAATATGGCTTTGGTAATAGAAATGACATTGCAGATCATGTAATAGAATTTTGCAAGACCAACAACTTATTCACTGTAAATACCTTTCTTTCAATAACATGAACATGGAGACCTAACTAGATGGAATATACAGAAATCAGATTGACTACAACTGTGGAAAGAAGTGATGGAGAAACTCAGTATCTTCAGCCAAAATAAGTCCAAGAGCTGACTGAACTAGACAACCAATTGCTCACATGCAAATTCAAATTGAAGATGAGGAAAATGAAATCAAGTTCACAAGAGCCAAAATATGACTTTGATTATATTGCACTTGCATTTAGAGACCATCTAAAGAAAAAATTTGAAGCACTGAATAACAATGACTGAAGATCAGATGAATCATAGGATGATAGCAAGAATATGATAGGATCTCTGGTAGCATAGTGGCTAAGGCATTTGACTGCTAACCAGAAGGCTGGTGGTTCAAACCCACCAGTCACTCCTCGGAAGGATGGTTGGGCATTCCTACTTCTGTAGTGATACTGCCTCGGAAACCCAAGGAAGGGTCGCTATGAGTCGGGGCCAACTCGATGGCAAACAACAACAACAACAACAGCAAGAATATGATACATGATGAAAGCAAAAGGTCATTAAAAAAAAACAGGAAAGGAAGAAAAGACCAAAATGTATGTCAGAAGAGGCTCTGAAACTTGCTTTGAATAGAGAGTAGCTAAAGCAAATCAAAGAAAAGATAAAATAAAAGAGCTGAATAGAAGATTTCAAAGGGCAGCTCCAGAAGACAAAGTAAAGTATTATAATGAAATGTGTAATGACCTGGAGTTAGAAAACCAAAAAGGAAGAATATTCTTGGTACATTTCAACCTGAAAGAACTGAAGAAAAAATTCAAGACTCAGGTAGCAAGGAGTTCCGGCAAAATGGCAGACCAGGCAGAAAGACTGCACAGACCCTCTTCAACAAAGAAAAGGGAAACCAATTAACACAGACACAAAAGATAATCATAGACCCCTGAACCTTGAAGGGAAAGATATAGAAGTGGACTAAACCCCAACTAGCAGAAGAATTTGCGTGAAAATACCAAAAAAGGAGACATACAGAGCTGCAGTCTGGCAGCGGTCATGAGTGATCCTGATGGCACAGACAGCTTGGAGATTCCCGAGTGGTGGTAGGACATAAGAATTAACCTAAAAATCACCCTGCTAGCCAGGGACTGCATGGAGGACTGTGCACGGTGGCTGGGAACAAACAGATAAAGTGAAGAGAAAGGTGGGCTGAGCTGTGGATTTTTGCCGGTCCGGAGGGTACCGCCATTTTGTAGGTTTAAAAAACGGCTTGATTATTTTGGATATTTAAAGAAACAGCACTCTTGCAGACTCCTGGGGCTTAAGAACATGTTCTGCTTTCCAGCAACCCCAAAGACACTCGAGACCTGCAAGACTGACAAGTTTTTTGAAGGTTATTTGATTGTAATTTGTGTCTGATTGAGTGGGAGACAACAACAGTCCCCATAAGGCACAACTACACCCACACCTCCTGCAACTTCACTTACTGAGCGACAGCCACTACCTCCTTCTCCACCAATGGGCCAATGATAAAAAACCACCAAGAAGAGCCTGAATCACCCTTAGCTGCTCTTCACAAACAGTTAACAGAGATCTAAATTCAACAATGCAGTGATGCCTCGGAGACAACAGACCATCACAGTCCACACAAAGAAGCAGGTTAAAGTGATAGAAACAAGGGAGCAGGATGCAGACCCAGAACACATCCCTGAGGAAGAAGCAGCATTGAAACTCTCTGATAAGGAATTCAAAAGAATT
>NW_006921611.1:144926-146038 GCF_000298275.1 Orycteropus afer afer
AAGGAAAAGTCCAAGCTGCACTGAAGGAATTGGCAAAATAAAATGGCTCCAGGAATTGACAGAATATCCATTGAAATGTTTCAATAAACAGATGCAGCACTGGAGACACTTAATCGTCTATGCCAAGAATTTGGAAGAAAACAACCTGGCCAAATGATAGGAATAGATCACTATCTGCACATTCCAAAGAAAGATGATCCAACAGAATGTGGAAATTATCAAACAATATCATTAATATCACATGCAAAATATCATATTAATAAAATATATCATTAATATATTTTGCTGAAGATAATTCAAAAACTGTTGCAGCAGTATATCGACATAAATTCCAGAAATTCATGCTTCATTTAGAAGAAGACATGGAAAAAAAATATATCATTGCTGATATCAGATGGATCTTGACTGAAAGTAAACAATACTAGAAAGATGTTTACTTCTGTTTTATTGACTATGAGAAGGCATTCTACCATGTGGATCATAACAAATTATGGATAAAATTGCAAAGAATGGGAAATCCAGAACACTTAATTGTACTCATGTGAAGCCTGTACATAGACCTAAAGTTTGTTGTTCGAAAAGAACGAAGGAATACTGCAAGATTTAAAATCAGGAAGGGTGTGTGTCAGGTTGTTTCCTTTCACCAAATTTACTCCATTTGTATGGTAAGCAAATAATCTGAGAAGCTGGACTATGTAAAGACAAATGTGGCATAAGGATTGGAGGAAGACTCCTTAACATCCTGCAAATGCAGATGACACACCTTTGTTTTTAAAAGTGAAGATGACTTGAAGCACCTACTGATGAAGATCAAGGACTATAGTTTTCAGTATGGGTTACCTGAACAAAAGGAAAGGAAAATCCTCACAACTGGACCAACAAGCAACGTCACAATAAATGGAGGAAAGATTGAGGCTATCAGCCATTTCATTTTTCTTGGACCCATGATCAACATCCATGGAAGCAGCAGGTAAGAAAGCAGATGAAATATTGCACTGAACAAATCTATTGCAAAAGACTTCTTTAAAATGTTAGGAAGCAAAGATGTCACTTTGAAGACTAAGGTGAGCTCTGGTAGCATAGTGCCTAAGGCACTTGACTGCTAACCAGAA
>NW_006921611.1:147308-148794 GCF_000298275.1 Orycteropus afer afer
TTAAAAAAAAAAAAAAGACTTGTTATATAATTAGTACAGAGGCTAACCTCTCCTTGGTTTTGTGTTAGAGTTTAAATTCTAAAGCACTTGGTTTGTGTTAGGCTTCAGTCCACAGCAGGAGCCCCTGTTCTGTTTTGAGTCTTGACATAAATTCAGATGCCATTTGAATTCTTTCTGACTTTTAAACCAACATTGTGGCTTGCATGCATAAATCCAAGGCAAACGTAGGAAAGGTCTGTTTGCCCTCAGGAGAAGGTAGATTAAAAGTCCCAGACAAGTCCAGAGAGGGTCATTTTTACCCTCAGGCTTACATAAAGAACCAAGGAATATGCCTAGGCATGTCTTTAATGATTTACCAAAAATGGCTACATTTAAAAGTTGATGTCTTGGTAACTAAGACTCAAGGCTACATGGTCATGAGTCATACTCTGACCACCATATAGGCAGGTAGTCAAGCCCCAGAATCAATCTTATAACCCTTTTTAATCTGTAACTTTTTACATGTCCCAAACATGGTCTGTTTCCTCCTTCTGTAGTCCCACTTGCAACAGTGATAAATTGATCTGCCACCAATCATGATTTCATGATGATTTCCTTTTATCATATATAATAAGCCCCATGGTCATGAATCGACAGACTCCATTCAGCCTTTATACTGTGTGAATACTGATGGTTTTCCTCATCCTGGATGATTGTCTTTGTCTTGTCTAAGGCTTAATGAAAGAGTCTGTATAGGACAGGTTTGAATCTGGGGTATTTTCCCCCCAGTCCAATTTAAAACTCAGCTGTATTAACATTCTTCTTGTGTCACAAGTGGACAAAATAGATATTAGTATTTCAGACAGGTTTGTTTTTCTTCAGGTGTGCTATTTATACTTTCTTCAAGGCAATGCCTTTCATCAATGATCTTTTTTCAAAAAGAAAATAAATAATATGCTGCAAGTACAATGTACACACATCTTCTGAAAACAGAACATAGCTGTTACAGTTCTGGCTTCATTCAAACATCTAGTACAATTTGGCTCTTATCTTAAACTATATTGTGTTCTTACTTTCTCCCTTAACAATGACACAAAGATCCAATTTATAATCATCAAGATAGGCAGGGGCATTCATCTCTCCTAAGGACATACAGAAGTGTAGGAGGCACAGATGGGTTTGGAGGGCTGTCACAGTCCATTGGAAGTCAAAGATGAATCAACAACAAAGAGGACACTTTAAATTATCATTTTGATTTCAATTTATGGTTACATCCACAAGTCTTTCTAAGTAATAAAGCAAATAAATAATCATTCTATAACAGGGAAATTACCCATACTTACACAAAGCAAAAGGGCTGTAATAATTACTGGGTACTTAAGTGAAGTTAAATTGTGAACTAAAACCATAACTAGCAGCACTAATATTCTGAATTCAAAACTGGTCCCTTAGGACTTTATTATTATTATTATTATTATTATTAGCTGTGTTTTAGTTTATTCATATA
>NW_006921611.1:149615-162149 GCF_000298275.1 Orycteropus afer afer
TTTTTTAACTGTAATTTGGGTGAAAGTTTACAGAGCAAATTCGTTTTCCATACAGCATTTCATACACATCTTGTCGTATGACATTGACTACAATTCCCCACAATGTAATAGCCCTCTTCCCACTTCCTCCCCATAGTTAACACTTCCCTGTGTCCTTCCCTCCCACACATTCTTGCCCCCAGCCCAGCTGTTTCTCTGTGCAAACACTGCCCTTCTGGTCCCCCATGACTTATCACTCCAACTAGTATATCTACTTGATGTAATGTTCAGAGCTCTTATAACAAAACCAAACCAAACACATTGCCATCGAGTCAGACCTGACTCCTAGACCCCTCCTTGGGTTTCCCAGGTGATATCACTATGGAAGTAGATTGCCCAACCTTCCTTCTGAGGAGTGGCTGGTGGGTTTGAACCACCAGCCTTGTGGTTAGCAGTCAAATGCCTTAGGCACTACACCACCAGATCTTCCCAGAGCTCCTATACGTTCTTGATAATACTAGTTATTTTTCGCTTTTGGGTAAGAAACAAGTTAGGGAAAAAAAGTTCACTTGTACTAATTCTGTCTGTATTAAAATGGCTGAATATTGTTATATGGCCAAAATTAGTTAACATCAAGAAAATTCTGACATATAGTGGCTCTCCATGTATTATAGAGTAGAATTGCACTCCATAGAGTTCCCAAGGCTGTGATATTTCAGAAACAGCCCAAACTCACTGTCGTGGAGTCTGATCTGACTGGTAGTGAGCCCTCCTTGGACTTCTTAAGAGGTATCTCTATGGAAGTAGATCGCCCAACCTTCCTTCCAAGGAGTGGCTGGTGGGTTTGAACCACCAGCCTCTGATTAGCAGTCAAATGCCTTAGACACTATGCTACCAGAGCTCCCTGATATATAGCTGTCATCTCCAAATAAAGAATCTCATGCAGCCTACAATAACTCGAATAAATAGGCATTATCATTCCCAATATAAACAAAAGGAGAGAGAGAGATGGTGCTAAAATAACTTGTCTAAATACACAAAGCTAGATAGTGGTTAAGGTGGTGGGAATCAAAATTTATACTCAGAAATTTGATCCTCAAAACTCATATTTCTTCAACTGTGGCATATTGCTTCATATTATAAGCAACAGAAACGAAATCCCAAAAACTTTGAAGTTATAGAAAATAATTTTGCTCTAACATTTTCTGTCTTTCAAATCTTTGTCTCCTGTCCTATATTCCTCCCTTTCTTCCTCATCACACCTTCTAACATTTATTAAAAGGTTAGGAATTACCAGACTCTGAACCAAGCACTATATCTACACTATTTTATTTCATTCTCACAACAGCCTAATAAGACATATATAGTTTGAATCATCATGTCAGATGAAGAAACTAAAACAGAGGTTGTGGTAGTTAAAGGTTGTGTGTCAACTTGGCTGGGCCATGGTTTTGAGTGGCTAGGCAACTGCATGTAGTTATTCCCTATGATGAGATTGTAATCACCTCCATGGTAGAATCTGCTGTAAGCATCTAATCAGTTGAAGGGGAGTTTCCTTTGGGGTTTGACCTGTTTCCAGTATATACAATGAAGCTTGAGAAAAGTCTCTGGCTTTTGACACATTTTGGATCTTGTGTTTGGCCTAGTCTTTATCACCAGTTCCCATTCTTGACCCAGTGGTTTGCTGTGTTGCGTGCCAATTTTGAGATTATTCCTGGACTCAAACCAGTGATCTGCCATGTTGCCTGCCAATCTTGACATTGTGCCATTTTTCCTGTCAGTTTTATGTTCATCAGTGTCAGCAGCTAGCAGTTGTGTGAATCAGAAGTCTCTAGCTCATTCCAGTGGGCCTGGAACAAGAGGCAGAGCTGAACCCCAAAGTTGAGGGGCCATCACCCAACTCCTAGAGCCGACATTCTGAATTTGGACTTCTAGGCTTCTAAACTGTAAGAAAATATATTTCTGTTTATTAAAGCCATCCATTTGTGGTATTTCTCCTATAGCAGCACTAAACAAACAAGACAGCATGGTTCACTAACTTGCCCAGGGTTACAAAGAAAGTAAGTCATGGATCCAGGATTCAAAGTTATATTTATATGATTTCAGAGATCATATTCAAAATCACCTTCTCTTATTACATTGTTGTTGTTGTTGTTATGTGCCATCGAGTCAGACCTGACTCATAGCGACCCCTTATTGGGCTTCCGAGGCAGTATCACTACAGAAGTAGATTGCCCCATCTTCCTTCTGAGGAGTGGCTGGTGGGTTTGAACCGCCAGCCTTCTGGTTAGCAGTCAAGTGCCTTAGGCACTATGCTACCAACAGTGTGTTGATAATACACAATTCACTATTTAAACATTTGGATAATGGTAACCAAAAGTAAAATGAAAACATACAGTATATCCTTTTCTAGTTCATTTAAAGAAATGAAATAAATGTTCAAGGAGAATAGGTATGGAATGTATTTCCTGTGTAGCCTTACTAAATAGGACATAGAGAGAGGGAACAAATATTTGGTTCTAGCCTGCATTGTATTAAATGCAATCTTAAGTAAAATTTATAAGTTTTGTCATTCAATTCTCAAATATATCTTAGCCTCATTTCATAAATGAAGCATTGAGGCTCAATGAGACTAAGAAAATTGTACATCACTTGAGGTTATATAGATTGTGACAGAGACAAAATTCAAATATCTCTAACCTTCCAGTGTCCCCTAAAATACATGTGAAGCATTATTCTTGGCCACAACTCAGTATATCATTTCTATCTTAATGCCATCTAATTTTCTGCATGCATTACCCTAGTTGCAGTAAGTGGCTTCCAATGAGCTCCCTTTCTTTTTATCTCCTCACAGTTTTCTGGCACCCATCAGTTTTTCTTCACAGAAGCCTTGGTGATGAACAGTTGCCCATAGGAGTAGAATTTGATTCTGAAAAAGGAGACTAAATAGAAGGGTGAAGTCATGCACCCTCTGCCAGGCCATAGATTTCAACCTTTCTTTCTGAAAAACAATGATGTGACTAACTCATAGAAGGGTATTTCCTTAAGGGACCAAGAATATCCTGATTCTGACATCTCTGTTCTCCCTTTTGTCACATCTTTTTCTCAGAAAATATATTGGTTATTGTTGCTGTTGTTGTTTGCCACTGATGTGATTCTGACTCATAATGACCCTATAGAACAGAGTGTAATTGCCTCATAGGGTTTCCTAAGTGTTAATCTTTATGAGAACAGATCACGAGGTCTTTTCTACTGCAGAACAGCACGTGGGTTTGAACAATTGACCTTTCAGTTAGCATCCAAGCTCATAACTTCTGTGTTACCAAGGCTTCTGAAAGAGATGCTATCATGGGGGAAATAAAAGTTAAACTCATTTAGTCTACAAGAGACCTATGTACCCCATCCACAACATAAAAATAAACAGTGGTATACAACCTTGAAAGTAATTATTCAAGATCATGGGAAAAAGCTGCAAAAATAGATAAAAAGCAATCAAAGCTTGTAGAGCAGTCTCAGAGTTCAGTTAGGAGTGGAGGAGAGGCTGACACATACAATTAAAAGATTTTGTGCCCTAAAGCAAAACTATCAAAATTAAATTTCTGTGATGATGAAAATGTTCTTCATCTGCACTATTCTATATTATAGTTGACTAGCCTATGTGGCTATTGAGCACTTGAAAAGTGGCTAGTGTGGCAAGGTACTGAATTTTAAAGTTTAATTCATTGTAACTGATCTAAATTTATATAACACAATGCAACACACTGCCCTTAAGTCGGATCCAACCCATAGCGACCCCTCCTTGGATTTCCAAGGCAATATCACTAGAAAGTAGATTGCCCAACCCTCCTTCCAAGGAGTGGCTGGTGGGTTTGAACCTCCAGCCTTCTGGATAGCAGTCACATTTATATAGGCATATGTGAAAAAAAAAACAAACCAGTCACTCCTCAGAAGGAAGGTTGGACAATCTACCTCTGTAGTGATACCTTCTCATAAACCCAAGGACGGGTCACTATGGGTTCGATTCCACTCAATGGCAGTGAGTTTGGTTTTTTGGTTATATGGCCACTGGTTTCATGTTGGATAGTGTATCTCCAAAGACTAGGTCACACAGGAAATATACTAAACGATTTTTTAGAACAGACTTGGTTTTGACACCAGATTTGGTTTCAGGAGAAACAGACTATGGAGAAGAGATTTGCACAGTAAAAAAATACTGGAAATTGCCCTCAGGATCCACCCATGATGGAGAGATAAGGAAGCATGACTTGGTAGAGTCAGGGGTTGAATAGCAATATAGTTTCCACAAGGAGCTCTGGTGCTAAAATGACCCTTCAGAGTGGCCCAGCCTTGAGTCAAGGCCACTGGAATTTTCTATTCCCCAACACATAGAATTATATTCCATGGGTTCTCAATGGATGATATTGGGGAAGTAGATAGCCAGGTCTTTCTTCTCAGGCACTCTAAGTGGATTTGAATCATCAACCTTTTGGTTAGCAGTCCATTGTGTTAATTGTTTGCACCATACAAGAGTTATTTTAAATTATAGATTTTAATGTTAAAGATATACATGGGAGTAAGCAAACAAAGATCTCAACCATATGGCAAAGACCGATGGGAACTCAGGCAAAGCCAAACATCTCTACCGAGAGGAAAAGAAACCATAGGAGAACTAAGACCCCAGAGCTGGAATCAGGGAATCCTAATTTTGGAATCCAAATGCAGTTCAGGGAATCTTGGCAGCAAGAGTTCAGATTTTTCACCCTAGGACTCTACCATTAATTGAAATCTGCTTCTGTTCATATCATCCCCTTGCTTTTTTTTTTTTTTTTTTGGTAACAGTTAGCTGATTTTTTCCCCATTAAATTTTAGGGAAGGAATCAAACTTGTTCAGCTAATTATCATCATTTACACTTAGACAATATGTTCTCCACTAAGCTATTTCATAGGGTATTGGTCATCCTATTCCATCTTTTAAAGGATGTCCTTTAGAAGAAAGGCAATAGGTGGACCAATCCTAGGATAAGTCATTCAGATGATAAGCTTTCCAAAGATCATTCATTATTCAATTGCAGAGGTCTTTATCTATCTACCTAAACAATTCTTATTTTAATTTTTTTAACTTTATATAACTAAAAAATGCTTTTGCATGGGGTGGGTATTGTAAATAGATTTGCTGTTTAGGAAGATAATTCTAGGAACTGTGTGGAGAAAAGACTAACATGCAGAGAAGCCAGTGGTCAGCATATCAACTAGATGTTTGTCAAATGTCCAAGCTAGTTAGAGGCAGGGGTACAATCAGAACTCATTGTTTATCTACCGTTTACTCTGTGGTGGTTTCATGCAGAAGTTTATCTCAAATACCATGGATACAGATTTACTGAGATTATCTGCCTGGATCTTTGCATTTACCCAGCTCTATTGGGTACCAATTCATCAGAAGAAAGGGGATGTAGCAAATTATGGCTCAAGGATGATAATATTCCATGCTTCCACAAATTGGGGAGTGTGTGTGAATTCATGTTCTATCTATAAGTTCAATAGCTTGAGTTATATAAATGCTTTTTGCTTCAGAAAAGCAAAGCATTAACCAGAACACCTTCCACAAATTGGCTATGTAATAAAGATTAAGTTTAGAACAAATCCATTTTACTTCAGGTAAAAGACAACCTCATGTATTTATTATTTCTGTCTTCTTTCTACTTTACCTTTTTTCCCCCCTATTAATAAGATGTAGCTTTGAATTCCAAGGTTTCTAATCATATTATTATCAAGCCACTTTTGAGGGAGGAGTAAAGAGGTCTGTCAAGAATTGGAGGTGTCTGGATCCCCATATACAATAGGAACAGAGTAAAAAACAAAGCCTAGAATCACCTAGGCATTTTCTGTCTGACATTTCAAAGTGTCGTTTTTAAACGAACAAACACAAACGTTCCTGAGCAATGGAAAAAGCAAAAGCAGCTTTCTTTTTCTTTTTTTTTTCCAGTTCCGCTTTTCATCTCACAGTGAGATTCCTAATAGCACCTTTGACAAGTAACATGCTTTTCCACTTGTGATCAAAATCGCTAAAGAATAGGCAGCTCTCCCTTCCTTTATCAGCTGGTGCTGTCGCTGCTACCCCAGGAGATTTCTTTTTCCTGTGTTTTTTTTTTTTTTTTCCCCTCCTTCCAAATAAAATTATCTAATGCCACCTTGAAAGAGAAGATGTTTCAGAATGAGTAATTATGCCAAGATCATTTAATTAACCCTTTATTGCCCTCCAATCATATTAAACTGTCCTGAAAAAATAATTGAGAATATAGGAAATCTATAGCAACAAATGACAAAGCTGGGAGAGACATGCTTGTGTGGTGTGTGATGGAAACATGCACCTTGAGGGGCCCCACCTGACCTTTTCAAGAAACCAGCAGTCATAATTATGTTTTTGGAAGCACACTGAGTTGCCAACGAGATCAAAGGAAGAGGAGACAAGGAAGTCATATTACACTCAAATGCACTTATTCTCCATTCACCGGAAACACTTTTTTTTTTTTTTTTTTTCAGTAGGTGAGAACAGGAGCTCTGAAGTCAGAAGGAAAGCCTGAATTCAAATTTCTGATTAGTAAGTAGTCTCCCCTCAAGCTACCTCACATGGCCTCCTCTGACAATGGAGTTTGTACTTGTACCTAACCCACAGTGGATTGTGAAGATGAAATGCAATACTTTATATAAAGCTCTTAGCATTTGGTAAATCTGCTGCAAAAGACCTCTTAAAAATCTTAAAAAGCAAAGATGTCACTTTGAAGACGAAAGTGCACCTGACAAAAACCAGGGCCTTTTCAATCATCTCATATGCATGCAAAAACTGGACAATGAATAAGGAAGACCAAAGAGGAATCGAGGTATTATGATGTTGGCGAAGAATATTGAATACACCATGTACTGCCAGAAAAACTATCAAATCTGTCTTGGAAGAAGTATGGCCAAACTGCTCCTGAGAAGCGAAGACAGAGAGACTTCATTTCCTATACCTTGCACCTGTTAATGGAAGGGATCAGTCCCTGGAGAAGATCATCATGCTTGGTAAAGTAGAGGATCAGTGAAAAAGTGGAAGACCAACAGTGACTGCAACATACGTACTATTGTGAGGATGGCATGGGATGAAGCAACATTCAATTAAGTTATAAATAGGGTCTTTATGAATTGTGACTCAAGGGTCCTTAACAATAACAACTTAGCAGAGCACCTGGCATATACTAGTTCCTTAAAATACGTCAGTAATTTAAAGTCATGTGGAGAAGTCACAGGCCCGGTATTAAAGGAATTAGTCACCTAATGTAGAATATAGGAGCTCTGGTAGCATAGTGCCTAAGGCATTTGACTGCTAACCAGAAGTCTGGTGGTTCAAACCCACCAGCCACTCCTCAGAAGGAAGATGGGGCAATCTACTTCTGTAGTGCTACTGCCTCGGAAATCCAAGGAGGGGTCACTATGAGTCGGGTCCAACTCGACAGCACATAACAACAACAACAACAGTGTAGAATATAAAGATTCCAGGAGATATTACTGTTTTCTTTTAATTATTTGGTCAGTTGATTTTGATTTTAGGTAAATATGGAAGTATTAATTTCCTTGGTGTCTATCCAATTTGTAAAAATATCATATACTTTCTTTTTTAACCTTTTATTGAGAATGAAAATTTACAGAGTACATTAGTTTTACAATCAACAATCTGTACACATTTTGGTTTGTGACATTGATTGCCACCCCCACAATCTAACATCACTCTTCCCACTTCCTTTCTGTGTTTCCTGTTTTCATTTGTCCTTCTTTCCTATCCTTACATGCTTTCTGAGCATTATCCCTAGGCAAAAGCTGCTCTTTTGATATTGCATGGCCAATTGTTCCAAGGAGTGCATACCCCTTTAGTGTTATTGTTCATCTAATATGTCTGTCTATTGCTTGGTTGCAAGTTGAGCCACAGTGATGAGTTAGTTCAGTTCTAGGCTTGAAGGGTGACTAAAGGTCACAGTCTGAAGAGTTCCAGTCTCTATCAAACCAGTAAGACTGGTCTTTTTTATGATTTTGAGTTTTGTTCCACATTTTTCTCCCACTCTATCCAGGGCTTCTAATTGTGATCCTTTTCAGAGTAGTCATTAATGGTAGCCAGGAACCATTTGGTTCTTCTGGTCTCAGGATTGAGGAGGCTGAGTTTTGTATGGTCGATTAGTCCTTTGGACTATTTGTTTCCCTATGTCTTTAATTTTCTTCATTCTTCTTTGCTTCAGATGGAGAGAGACTAATAGTTGAACTTTGGGGCTACTCATTTGCTTTTAAGACCCCATTCACTATTCACCACAGTAAGATGTACAACAGAGGAGACTTCCAGTAAGATGGAGGAATTGGCAGACAAGTGACACAGACTTTCTTCAACAAAGAAAAGAAAAAAACAATTAACAAAGATGCAGAAGATAATCCTGGAGCCCTGAGCTTTGAAAGGAACTATGCAGAAGTGGATTAGGCACCAACTAGTGGAAAAACCTGAACAAAAACAGTAAGTACAGAGACTGTCAGAGCTGCAGACTGTCAGCTACTCTGATGGAACCAAGACTGAATATTTCCAAGTGATGTTGGGACCTGAGAATTGACCTAAAGATCAGCCCTGGCCACCAAGGGCTGCAGGGATGACTATGCTGGTGGCCTATGACAACAACTGACCATTAACACACATTTGTTATATAACCCATAAACCAACCTAGCTATGGAAGTATCCAAGGTAAATAAGCCTACAAGATTGTAAACAGGGAACCAGAGACATCAATTGACAAAGGAGAAAAACTGCAAACAAAAAGAGGGAAAAAAACTGTGTCATTACAGAACTTCTAGATGGTAGGAAAATCATGACAACTAAGAGATAGAATGAACTGTTCTAAACTTGGAAAGAAAACTATAAATCACAGGGTAACCTCAAAGAAAAAAAATAAAACTTCACATCAAAAAAGAACAGCATAAATATTCAGCAAATACTAAAACAATAACAATGAAGGAAATGATAACACAATTCATAAACAAAATGAGCTCAGCATAGAAAATTATATGGAACAAAGAAATCGACATCACAAAAAAGCACGTAACAAAAGTGACACCAACAAATTCGTATTTGCTGATAATTACATATCTGGTAAGGGACTTATCTCTAAGATTTATAGCAGAACAGTGGATGACCAAACTACAGTGCATGCACATAGTGGAATGCTATCCAGCACTAAAGAATAATGTAGAGTCTGCAAAACACCATGTAACATGGATGAACTTGGAGAACATTATGCTGAGTAAAATAAGTCAATCTCAGAAGGACAAATATAGTATTAGTT
Organism: Orycteropus afer afer; assembly: GCF_000298275.1. NCBI lineage: Eukaryota > Metazoa > Chordata > Mammalia > Tubulidentata > Orycteropodidae > Orycteropus > Orycteropus afer. The sequence goes on from NW_006921611.1 coordinate 158,945, forward strand.
CCTTATTGTGGAAGGTCAAGGAAAGGTTTATATATGGAGGGAAATTTTCTTTGTTGGTTGCCAGGGGTGTAAAGAGAGGGGAGGCAACACCGCAATAAATAAATAAATAAATAACTGCATTGACCCATGTCACTTTAGTTTAGTTTTGTATATTTCACTGTATATATTTCAATAAAATGCATTAAAAAAATATACAACAGAAAACATAGCACACTTATTCCTGGCATTTGTTGTACTCTAAAGTAGGAATGCATTATGACTTGATGAATGTTGGACCATGAGTAAAAGACAGTGATGATGCAGATCCCATCCAATTAGAGAACTCATTGCCTTTGGAAAGATTTAAACCCATTTCCATCCAGTCACTTCCAGATAAGAGTGACCCTATAGACAGAGTAAAACTGTGCCAATAGGATTTCCAAGGCTGTAATCTTTATGAAGTAGATTCCCACATTGCTTTCCCTGGGGTAGCTGGTGGGTTCAAATGACTATGACTGACCTTTCCATTAGTAGCCAAGAACTTAACCACTGCAGCACCAGGCTCCTCATGAAAAGGTTTACCATGTAATATATTAGGAAACGTGCTATGGCTCTAGCTTCTCATTAGTTTAGTAATGTTAATATATGAATTAGCTTCTTTGGGTCTCAATTTCTTCAATCACAAAGCAGACATAGTTACATCTAAATCATAGAGTTAATAAGAAGATAAAGTATGATATTTGAAAAATATATTTTGAAATAATATTAAATATGTATAAAATACATGTAAACATAACAGAGTTCCTCAATATCCTTCACATATAATCAGAGTACAATTATTGTATCTACGAAATTAAAACTGATACAACTTAAATTCAGATACTTTTAACTAATCTATACATCTTCACTAAATTTCATCAATTTTCCCACTAATACCTGTTTTCTCTTTCAGGTTCTAATTCAGGATTTCATATTGTTTTTAGTTTTCAAGCCATCTTAATGTCCTCCAATTTGTAACAATTCAATTTTTCTTTGTCTTTCATGATCTTGACGATTTTGAAGAGTACTGGCCAGTCACGTTGTAGACTCTCCCTCAGATTAGATTTGTCTAATGTTTTCTCATACTTAGCTTGAGTTTATGTACTGTTGTCAAGAATGCCACAGAAATTATACTATGCCTTTCTCAATGCACTGAAACCTGGGCCACGTAATATTAATAGGTCTTATTGGTTCTGTTAATTTCAATCACTTGGTTAAAGTGGAGACTGCCCCAAGTTTCTCTTCTCTGTTGTTCTTGTTAGGTACTGTCAAGTAGATTCCAACTTTTAACAACCTTATGCACAACAGATCAAAACACTTCCTAGTCCTGCACCATATTCACAATTATCGCCATGCTCGAGCCCATCAACACAACCACCGTGTCAAACCATCTCCTTGAGTGCCTTCCTACTTTTTACTGACTCTCTACTTTACTTCTCCAGGGACTGGTCCCTTCTGACAACCAAAATAAGTGAGACAAAATTTGACCATTCTACCTTCCAAAGAGCATTCTGGTTACACTTCTTCTAGGGAAGATTTATTCATTCTTTTGGCACTCCATGGTATTTTCAATATTCTTCACCAAGATCACAATTCAAGACATCAACTTTTCTTTAGTCTTCCTTATTCATTGTCAGCTTTCACATGCATATAAAGGTACTAAAAATACTGTGGTTTGTGTGAGGCACACATTAGTCTTCAAAGTGACATTTTTGCTTTTCAGCACTTTAAAGAGGTCCATTGAAGCATGTTTGCCCAGTTCAATACACCATTGAATTTTTTTTTTTTTTTTTAATTTTTATTGTGGTTTGGGTGAAAGTTTACAGAGCAAATTCATTTTCCATACAGCAATTCACACACATTTTGTCCCATAATATTGACCATAATTTCCCACAGTGTAATGGCTCTCTTCCTACTTCCTGCTTGTAGTTACCTCTTCCCTGTGTCCTTCCCTCCCATGCATTTCTGCCCCCCAAGCTGTCTCCCTATGTAAACACTGCCCTTCTGTTCTATTGTGATTGATCTCTCCAAGTAGTGTATCTACCTGATGTTATTTTCAGCCCATATTCCTATCTATTATTTGCCTGGAAGCCACAGGAGTGAGTCTAATTCCAGACCTGAATGGCAGCTAGGGGTCATAGATGCAAGGGTCTAATCAGGCTCTATCAGACCAGAAAACCTTGTTTCTTTTTGTATGATTTTGAGTTTTGTCCCCATTGTTCTCTGTCTCTATCCAGGCTCTACTGTACCAATCCCCCTCCAAAGGGTTGACAGTGATAGCCAGGCACCATCTAGTTCTGGTCTCATGTATAGACTGAGGATTGCATGGCCTACCAGTCCCTTGGACTAATTGTTTCCTTGTGCTTTTGGTTTTGCGGTGTAGTGAATTAGTTGGTAAGGATTTTCTAACCATAGTCTTTGTAACTTCCACCAGATTACTGTGTGGGGGACATGATCATAAGGTGTGTAGAACTCTGATGTTGGGATTGGTTAGTTTGATTACTCTTCCAGGCTTAAAGTGAGCCCTCCTAGACTCAGAGAGGGGAGCTCAGTGCCGTAAAGAAAGAAGAGCTGGAAGTGAAGTGGAGCGCATCCTTGGACCCAAGATTCCTGTGCTGGACCTCCTTGGCTGAGAGATACCCTGGCAGAGAGATGGTGGCAGTGGAACCTAGAGTCATGAGACAGAGTGGCAGGCTTACCTGGCCCACAGAGGCAGAGGCCAGGCCAAGAGGCCAAGGGCCAGAGTGACATGTCTGAGAGCACAGCAGAGGCGAGACCATCCTGATAGAAGAATTGTATCCTGAGTATGTTCCTAAACCTGAATTATAGCATGTTACTTCCCTAATAAACCCCATAATTGCGAATATTGTCTGAGTTCTGCATGACCATCACAATGAATTATCAAACCCAGCAGAGAAGGAGTGAGTACCATGGGAGGGACAGTTGGTGTCAAAGTTGGTAAAAAGTCTATCTGGATTCATATAGAAATAAGCCTTGGGCTGCTGATGGTGATGCTGTCTTCCTCTTATGAAGTTAGAGGAGGTCAGAAAATGTCACCTCCATGTCGTTTTTGCAGGTTTTCTTCATTCTTCTACAGTCTGAAATTGACCAAACATGCAATCAGGATGTGTTAATTATCACTGGTGACTGGAATGCAAAAGTGGAAACAAAGAAGAATCACTGGTAG
>NW_006921611.1:164459-167513 GCF_000298275.1 Orycteropus afer afer
TCAAGTATAGCAGGGATTGTGGGGCTGGCACAGGATCGGGCAGTGTTTCATTCTGCTGTGCATGGGGTCGCTATGAGTCAGAAACGACTCGACGGCACTTAACAACAACAACAACAACTTCATTCTTCTTTGCTCTGGATGAGGAGAGACCCATTATTGCATCTAGATGGCAGCTTGCAAGCTTTTAAGACCACAGTCACTACAACCAAAGCAGGATGTACATTACTGGATTTCTTGATTGCTGTTTCCATGAGCATTGATTGTGGATCCAAGTAAAATGAAATCCTTGACAATTTCAATTTTTTTCTGCATTTATTTTTTTGCTGCCTCTGTACTTTGTTTTTCTCCATTGTTACTTACATTGTTTAATAAGTATCATGTGGGGAGATATTTTGTGACTCTGCAAATATTCTCTTTCTCATTGTGTTTTTGTCCATTATTTTTAATATCTATTGATGATTCTAATATATAAATATTATTATTGTATAAAGGAGCCCTGGTGGAACAATGGTTAAGCACTCAGCTGAAAACCAAAACGTTAGTGTTGTAAGCCTACTAGTGACTCCATGGGAGGGAATCCCTCATGATTTGTTCCTAAAAAGATAATAGTCTGGAAAACTCAATAGGGTGGTTCTACTTTGTCATATAGAGTGACTCTGTGTCAGAATCGACAGAAAATCATATAGCAACAACAGCAAGGAAAGAATAGCATGTGGCAACCAAATAAACTCAACACTCCAACTTACTGAAACATCACATCATGGGAATTAAAAAAAAAAAAAAAGAGAAACAAAGAATACATTTTCAATTAAGAAAAAATCTGTTGCAGTATCTATCTCACTTTTTGTTCTATATTAAGTAGAATTCTATTATAAAAGAAATATTAGCTTATTTTCATTAGGCTTTTTTATTATTATCATTCAGTTATTTACTTACATCAGCATGGGCTTAAATATATTCTTTACATTTAATGGGTTATTATACATTAGTATAATTAATTATATTGTTGCTCAAATTATCCTAAATTTGTCTATGGGGAGTTTCATCAAGTTGCATCCAGTCCCATTTCAACATTTTTTGAGTGTGCCCTTTCTTTCTGACACCACAAGATGTTCCAGGCTCATCTTGAATTTTCCCTGCTCAGCCCTAGTATCAACCTTTTCTCCAGGGCATCTTACTCCTTTACAAGAGAAAGGTTTTTAGAAATTCAGATCTGAATGTTAGGTGTACTAATTGTTACCAACATCTCATTGCTTCTAGGTCCTCTTAATAGATGTTGTTGTTGTTGTTTTGTGCCATCAAGTCAGACCCAACTCATAGCAACCCCTCCTTGGGTTTCTGATGTGGTATCACTACAGAAGTAGATTGCCCAACCTTCCTTCTGAGAAGTGGTTGGTGGGTTTGAACTGCTAGCCTTCTGGTTAGCAGTCAAGTGCCTTCGGCACTATGCTACTAGACCTCCTTTTTAGCAGATAGGTCTAGGAAAATATTCTCAAATACCTATGTGCACATACACATACAAACATTTTTATATCTCTCCTTCTATATATTTATTTTTTAAAAGGTATAAATTCATGTGATCTCTGTTGTTCTCTAATGTCAAAATTCCTGTCCAACACCAAAAAGTTCATTTTAACATTTCATCTTTCTTTACTTATAGTCCTTTCTCTGACAACAGGAAATATAATTCTCATTAACCTTAACACATTTACTTATTTGTTCAATAAGTGTACTTTAGTGTACACTTAAAAGTGCTTCAGAATTGTTAACTAATATACCTATGAAAAACAAATTTACTAACTTGAGTACAATACCTGTGTACAGTAAATTTTGTCATTAGCTTTACAGAATATATAATGATACGCTATTTTGGGTTCCCCCAGTGTTCTGGTTACCTTTGTGTCACTCTAACAGAAAATACCACAAATGGGATGGTTTGAACAAACAGAAGTTTATTCTCTTACAGTTTGGGAGGCTAGAAGTCCATGTTCAAAATGTTAGCCTCTAGGGGCTGGGTGAAAGCCCCTCGACCTTGGGCTTCAGCTCTGCCTCTTGCCCCCAGCCCACTGAAGCTAGAGGCATCTCTTCATTCAGGCAGCTACTGGCTGCTGAGGCTAACATGCCCAAGGTCGACAAATAAAATAGCACAGTCCTGATGTTACCAAACCACATGGCAGGCCCTTAATTTAAGTCCATTGAAAGTCCCAAGGTCAGCAGATCATGGCATGACTACATGAAGGGTTCAAGCGTGCCTAAGCGAGAGACCGTTCCCAAAGTTGTTCCTTATATATGGAAAGTAAACCACGTATCCAAAGGCACCTACTCAGCTGCTCACAATAGATTCCGCCATGGAGTTGATTACCAGTCTCATCACAGAGAATGCTACATCCAGCTGCCCAGCCACTCAACCAGGCCTAGACAAGTTGACACACAAATTTAACCACCACACCCAGTAAGTTGTTGATTTCAATTATGTATTTATTTGGAAGTATGTTATAAAAATCAGAACTATACTGAAAGATACTCAGAGAAATGTGACTTCTTCCTCATCATGTTCCATTTATTTTCTCTTATTCTTGTAACCCCTTTTCCACTCTCCCCTATAGCTAAGTTGTCCCATTATTTTCTGGTTTATCCTTCCTGTATATATTTATTCATTTATTTTGCACAAATGTGTGTGTGTGTATACTCACATGTATACATATATATATATACACATATACATATGTATACACACACATATACATATATATGGGAGCTCTGGTGGCGTAGTGCCTAAGACATTTGACTGCTAACCAGAAGGTTGGTGGTCCAAAGCCACCAACCACCCCTCGAAAGGAAGATAGGGTGATGTACTTCCATAGTGATACTACCTTAGAAACCCTAGGAGGGGTTGCTATGAGTCGGAGATGGCTCGATAGCACATAACAGCAACAACAACAATACATATGTATACACAGACACACACAGACACACACACATATATATGGGAGCTCTGGTAGCACAGTGCCTAAGACACTTGCCTGCCAACCAGAAGGCTGGTGGTTCAAACCC
>NW_006921611.1:168030-185114 GCF_000298275.1 Orycteropus afer afer
TATATATATATATATATATATATATATATATATATATATATAGTGCCAGAACATTCTTTAGAAGCAAGAATAGACACACTTCATGTTTCACACTTTAGTCAAGTTGTCAGAAGGGAATATAGTCCCTGGAGAAAGACATACTCGTAAAGTAGAGGGTCAGTGAAAAGGGGGAAGACCCTCAATGAGATGGATTGACATTGTGGTAAAACGATCAGCTCAAGCATAGCAAGGATTGTGAAGATGACACAGGACCCAGCAACAGTAACAGGACCTAACAACAACAACATACATGTGTGTGTTCATGGTGCTCTGGTGGTGTAATTATTAAGGCATTTTGCTGCTAACCAGAAAGTCAGTGGTTCAACTTACCAGCCACTCTGTGGGAAAAAGATGGGGCAGTCTGCTCCTGTAAAGACTTCCAGCCTTAGAAACCCAATGGGGGTCTCTATGAGTTGGAATTGACTCAATGACAGTGAGTATATACATATGTAGCTTATAACCCTTTCTTTTTTAACCCAAAAGTAGCATACTATCCTCTTTTTTTTTTTTTTTTGCTTTTCTTTTGAATAATATGACAATATATTTAACAATATAACAATTTAACACTTTACATGGTGGTGCAGTGAATTACTTGGTATGGCTTTTCTAGTCATGGCCCAAGTGATTTCCACCAGATTACTGGGTGGAACTATGCAAATGTAAGGTACTTGTGGCTTACAAAAGGAGTTGGATAGCTTGTGAGTAATGTAAATATAGAACATGACAACCTGGTGGGAGTGGAGCCATGCAAATAAGATGTGTAGGATATTAATGAGGGGCTTGGTCAATTTTCCCATTCTGTTAAGCTTAGAATAAGCCATCCTAGAAGCAGAAGGAGGGATCTACTGCCATCAAAAGAGTTGGAGGTAGAGTGGAGCACATCCTTGAACTCAAGATCCCTACCATGGACCTCTTCTGCAGAGACAGTCGGCTGAAATGACTAGCTGAAGAACCAAGAGGCATGAGACAGAGCAGCAGGGTTGCCAGCTCAGAGTGAGAAAGCTGAGTGCCTTTGGACAGGAAGCTTGCTGATGGAGTGGAAGGCACTAGGTGAACCTATGGGCAGAGTGAAAAGAGCTTTGTAACACTTGCCCAAAGAGGGCAGAGGCCAAGCCAAGACACCAAAGGCCAGGGTGCATGCCTAAGGGCATAACAGAGAGGAGACTTCCTGGTGGAAGAACTGTATCATGAGCCCATTCCTGAAACCTAATTGTAACCTGTTACTTCCCTAATAAGGAGCTCTTGTGGCATAGTGCCTAATGTATTTGACTGCTAACCAGAAGGCTGGCAATTCAAGCCCACCAGCCACTCCTTAGAAGGAAGATGGGGTGATCTACTGTAGTGATATTGTCTCAGAAATCCAAGGAGGGTACACTATGAGTTGGATCCTGCTCAACAGCAGTGAGTTTTTTAGTGACTTCACTAATTAATGCCCTAATCATGAGTATTGTCTGTGAGTTCTGTGTGGCCATTGCAATTAATTAGTGAACCTAGAAGAGAAATAGTAAGTACTGTGGGAGGTATGGTTGGTGTCAAAGTTGGTAAAAAGGATGGAAGGTGGTGGCATGTCTGGTCACATAGGAATAAAGCTTAGGCTGCTAATGGTGATCTGTTTCCCCCTTCAGAGGTGGGAGGAAGTGAGAAGATGTTGCCCCTAGGCCCTTTTTGCAAACATTATATCCAAGAAATCCTTCCATGCAACTTTACACAGAACTTCCACATTCTTTCTGGTAACTGAATAGTTCTCTATTGTGTGGATATACCCAGTTTTACTCAGTCTCTCTCCTGTGTGTGAACTTTTGGGCCTTTTTCAAGAGTTTGCATTTACAAACAATTCTACAATGAATATTGTCATATATATGCGTTCTTTTTCTTTCCTGTTGGAAGTGTTATGATAGTATTTTTAAAGTTTCTGGTAAATAGTGAATAGTAGTACTCAACCCTTCTCATCATGTAAAGGACCCATAATCTCACTTGAGCTACATTCTAAGAGGACATTGTAGTTGGCTATGATTGCCAGTGTATAAACCAAAAGCTAAACTCACTGTCATTGAGTTGATTGCGACTTATCAAGACCCCCACTGGGTTTCCAATATTTACAGAAGCATACTACCTCATTTTTCTTCCACGGAACAGCCTGTGGGTTCGGACCACTGACCTTTTATTTAGCAGCCAAGTGCTTTACCACTACACCACCAGAGCTCCTAGCCAGTGTGTAAAGAAGAGAAAGAAGGATCTCAGGTGAAAGGGCTTAGAAATCAGACAATATTCCAAAGCTCACAATCTATTGGGGTGAAATAGTGCGGCTAACCTTGACTTGACACAACAAATTTGAAAAGGAATTTCAATCAAGTGTTTTTTGTTTTTAATTTTTATTGTGATTTGGGTGAAAGTTTTCAGAACAAATTCATTTTACATACAGCAGTTCACATACACTTTGTCTCATGACATTGACTGCAATTTCCCACAATGCAACAGCTCCCCTCCCATTTCCTCCCCATAGCTACCTCTTCCCTTTGTCCTTCCCTCCCATGCTTTCTTGTCTCCCAAGCTATATCTTCTGTTCTCCCATGACTGATCTCTCCAAGGATTGTATCTACCTAATGTAAATGTTCAGCTCATATGTCTTTTGAATCAAGAGGTTTTAAGAGGGGAAAATCAGAGTCATGAGAACCTCAGGCCATGATAAGTACAATCCTTTATGTGGCAGGAAAGGCAAACTATGGTTAAAGTTGTCATAGCTGCAGATGATTTTCATTACAGAAGGTCTGGCAAGTGTGGCTGCTTTTTTTTTTTTTAGAAATGTAAGTTTTCCCAGTGTATTACTGAGGGAAATGTAACAGATGTGAACAATAGGAATTAAAATGATAGCTTATTCTCAGTATGACATTTCTTAAAAATGCATTGAGGGCTTCCTGACCTGTGCCCTCCATTTGTGATTTCTTCCCTAAGACTATTCTCCAATTTTTATAACTAAAAATCAATGCATTTTTTTAAAAAAAATCTAGCTATGTGACTGTTACTTTTAACTTTATCCTAGTTTGCCGTAAGTCAGTAAGATATTAAGAATCTAATGTATCAAAGGAAACTGAATTATGGAAATTATTTTATGGTTTCCAAACCTTCCTCTTACTGAGTTAAAGAGGTATTTGAAGTATCAATAAATTAATCCCTCTTCCTTGTCCAAATTCTAAAATAACTGAGAGAAAAACAGGGATAAGAGGGAGAACATTATAGCATTTTTATTACTAAACAACAAACAAACAAAACAATTAAAAAATCAAACTTGAATTACAGAATACGATTTTTAAGATTTGTGGCACAATGAGCTTTCTAATGTTTTATCCTAGTTACTGGCAAAATGGAAGAAGTCCATGCTTCCCCTGTGAAGGTCTGTCTAACCTGTAAACCTTACATAAAGAAGAGTGGAGAACAAATGCTTCCTGCCGACAGCTTCAGGCCAAAGTGGGATGTGAGGGATGGAACTGAGTACACCACCCCCTTCTTCCAAATTCATCAAATAAGCTATTCCTCCTGCCATGGGCAGAAGTGAATAAAAGATGGGCAAGAAACTAGGGCCCCACTTCGTGCATAAATTAACATAGGAAAATAATTATTCTCTAATACAGCAAGCCCATCCTCACCATTGTGAAAATATTTTCCAATGTACACACTTCTGGAGGTAAAAATACTAGACCTACTTTTACACTCTGGGTGTATACATTTTTCACCTTCTGATCTGGCCCTATGTTAGGACCCTAGGGTTTATTACATACACTTTGGTGGAGCATGACCTGCTGGATCCTTATTTTGGAAGAATGCTCGACAGCAAAGCCCTTAGTAAGTGTCTTGAGGCTCTCGTCCCATGATAATTAAACACTCCAGACTCCTACTAGTTTCCATTTCTAGGGATTTTTTTTTTTTTTCATTGCTGTTGTTTTTAAATCTGCTTTTACATCTTGCATTAATTATTCTTCCGAAGCTACTTGCTTTGTTTGTGTCATGTAGGGAGAGAAAGGTATGAGAGTTAATTAAATATTCTCTTGTCAGACAGCTGATGAAATCTTCAGTGCCAGTGGTTCTGTGTGTATGAGGATGTGTGCATTTATGTTCTTAACTTACTTTTCTCTGAGGAGAGTGAAAGGCAGTAATGGTCTCCTTATTTATTTTAATGGTTAGGTAGGTAGGCTTTGCTTTGGAAAGAGATCAGACTATAGCAACACAGAAGCAAAGTGGCAGTACGGGTCTAACTAGGTGATTTATCTGGCAGTGAACATAAGTAATTAGCGTTATGTCATCGCCAAAACCTCTTTACTTGGCTTTGTATTTGTTGCTGTACCTCAGGACTTTTTTCATTGCTTCATTTGTACTGATAGGAATGGACACAGCCCATTGCCTACAAAGATATAGGAGGTTGTTGGAGAGAATTGGGTTCCTGCAGGTAGAACAAGATTATTACCAAAACAAATATCTGGGTGAGGGACAAGGAGTGAGTGATTGGGATACAAGCAGGGCTTAAAAATCATACAGAAGAAGAATAGAGTATCCTTTTTATTCTTCATGTGCAGTAAAATATAATCTCTAGGCTTTTCATATCTTTAGTCATGTCTTTTGTTTTTATTTTAGTTTTCCTTTTTAATGTATGGTGTAAAGAGAGTGCTGCATTGGGAAGAGGATAGATGAGAGAAAAAACAACACATCCAAGATTCTTTCAGAGTATTCCTAATATCATTTATGAGACAACTTCTCCATGGAGTGCTAAACTATAGCCAATCATACATAGTCAAGTATTAGATTACAAGGAATGTATAAACTATGTATTTATTCTTTTATACCCCAAACCAAGCCCACTGCCATGGAGTCAATTCTGACTCATACTGACTCCCATTGAGTGTCTAAGGCTATAAATCTTTATGGAAGTATATTGCCTCATCTTCCTCTGGTGGAGCAGCTGGTAGGTTTGAGGTGCTGACCTTCTAGTTAGCAGCCAAATGCCTTCACCACTATGCCACCAGAGCTCCTTTATTCCTTTTATCCACAAACAAAAGAACAAAACAAAACAAAGAAAAAAAAACAACTCACTGCTGTTGAGTTGATTCGCCTCATAGCGACCTCTCCTTGGGTTTCCGAGGTGGTATCTCTGTGGATGTAGATTGCCCAATCTTCCTTCTGAGGAGTGTCTGGTGGGTTTAACCGCCAGCCTTCTGGTTAGCAGTCAAATGCTTTAGGTACTATGCCATCAGAGCCCCCATTTGTTTTATAGAAAGTTTTAATTTCTTAAAATGGTTTATTTATTTCCCATTTTGAAATCCCCAGGAAAAGTGTTTTGCATTTCTTCATTTGAATAATGAGAGAAAAAAAAAATGACACTTTCTGAAAGAATTGAAATTATTTGTAGGATCATGGCTGTCTCAGCTGGTCTCCGTTTCTATCATTCATCCAATGGTAGTTTGGAATTTTTCCTTTGTGCGTGTGTGTGTGTGTGTGTGTTTAATAAGGAGTATTTTATGTAATTTTATTAATGATAAGAAGAGCTGACATATATCTAACATTTTGCTATTTTTGGAGTACATCATGTAGTCACTGTTTTATTCATGACCCTGATATGAGAAGAACCATACAGTGCCCAGCCACTATCACCTACCTGAAAGGGATCACATTCTGAGACCCTGGACAGAAGGAAGAAACATGTGGAACAAAACTCAAGAAAATAACAAAGACCAGGCTCACTGGTCCAACAGACTGTCAGAACCCCCAGGACTATCATCCTTAGAAGCCCCTCAAGCCTAAAATTGAACCCACCCAGGTGGCTCAACTCTCAGCTTTCCTTCACATATCTTGAAAGATATCTGACCATGCTTTATGCTGAGGGATATATTCCTCTAAAATCATTCCAAGATTTCAGACCTATCAATAATCAGATAAGGCATTCCCTCCTTTACAAAGTCTTCTGTGTTCACTCTAGACAGAAGTCATTTTTCCTTGACCTCTTATAATCTGTCACTAAATCTCATTTATTTTAATTCTCACTTATTGCCATTAATAGCTATTTTGGTGTGTTCCCTATTTTCTGTATTAGTACATATACTTCTGAAGAGTAGTGACTGAAGTCACTATCATAAACATTTAAAATTCATTCAACTGGCCCTATTCTCAAGGAACTTCCTTATAATCAAAGGTAGGGTGGGACAGATAGAAAAATAAAGATTAATAAGCATATTAGCAAAATAAAAATGATTTCTGAAGAAAATAAAACAGGAATTTGATAGTGAGTCATCTGAGGAGGGGAGTTGGGTGGGAGGGGAAGAGAAGCAGTACGTCCCTTAAAAGGTCAATGTCTGATATTCAAGCTGAGGCCTGAATAAAAAGAGTGAACGAAAGATATGAAGATCTTGGATTAAAACATTTTAAAGAAAGGGATCAGAGTAAGCAAGACCATGAGATAGACATGAGCTTGGAATACACAACAGAGAATGAAAGGTCATCATTAGGGGATTGGAAAGATCACAGTTCATGTAAGCCAACATGAGATGTAAAAAGGAAGATCTTAAGAAGAGGGGTGACACAAATTGATATTCATTTTTAAAGATCCTTCTGCATGCTATGTTGCTGTTGTGTTGTTAAGTGCTATTAAGTTAGCTCCGACTCGTAGCAACCCTATGTACAACAGAACAAAACACTGCCTGATCATGCACCATCCTCACAATCCTTACTACACCTGAGCCCATCCTTGTAGCCACCATGTCAATACATCTCATTGAAGGTTGTCTCCTTTCCCACTGACCCTCCACTTCATCAAGCATGATAACCTTCTCCAGGGAATGGTCCCTTCTGAAAACATGACCAAACTAGATAAGACAAAGTCTGCCCATTCTCACTTCCAAGGAGAACTCTGGCTGCACTTCTTCCAGATTTTATTCATTCTTCTGGCAAGCCATGGTTTTCCTCTTTTCCATTGACTCTCCAGTTTACCAAGCATGATAGACTACTCCATAGAATGGTCCTTTCTGAAAACATGACCAAAGTAGGTCAGACAAAGTCTGGCCATTCTCACAGTGATAGTTCAGATTATGTGTCAAATTGGCTGGGACTGGTTTTGAATGGCTGGGCAGCAGGATATAGTTATTTCCCATGGTGAGATTGATAATCAGCTCCATGATGGAATCTACTGGTGCAACTGAGTAGCTGCCTTAGGGATGTGATTTGCTTCCAATATATAAGGGAAAACATTGAGAAAGGTCTGCAGCTTTTGGTACATTTGAAACCTGCATGTAGCTGAGTTTGGCAGCCTGCCACATTATCTGCTAATCTTGGACTGTTAATGGAATTGACTCAATGACCTGCTATGTGGTTTGGTAATATTAAGATTGTGCCTTTTTACTTGTCACACTTGGGCTTGTCAGCCTCAGCAGCCAGCAGTTACCTGAGTTAGAAGAGGCCTCCAGCTTCAGTGAACCAGGAGCAAGAGGCAGTACTGAAGCCCCAGGTTGAGAGGCTTTCACCCAGCCCCTAGAGCTGGCACTTTGAACTCAGACTTCTAGCATCCAAAACTGTACAAGAATAAACTCCTGTTTGTTAAAGTCACACATTTGTGGTATATTTTCTGTTAGAGTGTCACTCAAAAACCAAAAAACAAACTCACTGCTGTCAAGTCAGAATCAACTCATAGAGACTCCTCCTTGGGTTTCCAAGGTGGTATCACTATGGAAATAGATTGCCCAATCTTCCTTCCAAGGAGGATTCAAACCCACCAGCCTTCTGGTTAGCAGTCACCTTAGGCACTATGCCACCAGAACTCTTAGATTAACCAAAACATTCCCTTCCAAGCAGCACTTCTGCTGCATTACTTCTTCCAGGACAGCTTTGTTCATTCTTCTGGAATTTCATTTTTCTGGTAGTCCAATACTTTCAGTATTCTTTGCCAACACCACAACTCAAAAGTATCAATTTTTCTTTGGGCTTCCTTATTTATTGTCCATCTTTCACATTTATATGAGGTTATTGCAAATACCATGGCTTGAGTTAGATGCACATTAGTCTTCAAAGAGATATCTTTGCCCTTCAGAACTTTAAAGAGGCCTTTTGCTGCAGATTTGCCCAGTGCAATATGACATTTCATTTCTTGACTGCTGCTTCTATGAGTTTTCATTGTGGATCCAAGTAATATAAAATCTTGACAACCTCAATTTTTCCTCCATTTATTGTGATGCTGTTTATTGGTCCAGTTGTGAAGATTTTCATTTTCTTTATGTTGAGGTGGAATCCATACTGTAGACTACAGTCTTTACTCTTCATAAGTAAATGTTTCAAGTAATCTTCATTTTCAGCAAGCAAGGTTGTGTTGTCTGTATATCACAGGCTGTTAATGACTATTCCTCAATCCTGATGTCACATTCTTTATATAGCCTACTCAGAAGATTTGCTCAGCATACAGATTGAATAAGTATGGTGAAAGGATAAAATCTTGATTGACAACCTTCCTGATTTTAAACCATGCAGAATCCCCTTGTTCTGTTTGAACAACAGCCTCCTGGTTGATTTGGAAGACAGCTATCTGTCTAACTGACTGGAAAAGATCCATATTTGTACTCATTCTAAAGAAAGATGATCCAACAGAATGTGGAAATTAACAAACAATATCATTAATAACACACACTAGTAAAATTATGCTGAAGATAATTAAAAAGTGGTTGCAGCTGTATATTGACAAGGAACCTCCAGAAATGCAAGGTGGATTCAGAAGAAGACATGGAATGAGCACAATTAAGTGTTCTTTATGAGCACAATTAAGTGTTCTGGAATTCTCATTCTTCTCAATATTATCCATAATTTGTTATGATCCACATATTCAAATGCTTTTGCATAGTTAATGAAACACAATTAAACATCTTTCTGGTATTGTTTGCTTTCATCCAGGATCCATCTAACATCAGCAATGATATCCCTCATTCCATGTCTTCTTCTGAATCCAGCTTGCATTTCTGGAGGTTCCTTGTCAATATACAGCTGCAACCACTTTTTAATTATCTTCAGCATAATTTTACTAGTGTGTGTTATTACTGATATTGTTCATTAATTTCCACATTCTGTTGGATCATCTTTCTTTGGAATGAGTACAAATACGGATCTTTTCCAATCAGTTAGACAGATAGCTGTCTTTCAAATTTCTTGGCATAGATGAGTAAGTGCCCCCAGCCCAGTATTGTTGTAATATCTCAATGGGTATTACACTAATTCCTGCAGGCTTGTTTTTCACCAGTTTCTTCAGTGTAGCTTGACTTCCTTCAATACCATTGGTTCCTGATCATATGCCCTCTCCTGAAATAGGCAATCATCGGCCAATTCTTTTCAGTACAGTGACACTGTATTCCTACCATCTTCTTTTCATGCTTCCTGCATCATTTAATATTTTGCCCATAAATCATTAAATATTCCAACTTGACACTTAAATTTTTCTTCAGTTCTTTCAGTTTGAGAAATGCCCAGTTTTTTTTTTTTTTCACGTTTCATCATAATAATTGGCTTTGTCTTCTCAGTGTACTCTTTGAAATCTGTTCAGCTTTTTCATTTTGTCATTGCTTCCATTTGCTTTAACTACTTTCCTATCAAGAGCAAGTTTCAGAGTCTCTCCTCACATCCTTTTTGATCTTTTCTTCCTTTCCTGTCTTTTAATGACATTTTGCGTTCTTCATGTATGATGTCCTTGAAGTCATCCCACAGTTTGTGTGGTTTTCAGTCTTTCATGTTCAATGTGTGAAATGTATTTTTCAGATGGTCTCTAAATTCAGTTGGGATGTAATCAAGGTCATATTTTCCCTCCTGTGGACTTCTTTTGATTGTCTTCAGCTTCAACTTGAACTTGCATATGAGCAATTGATAGTGTGTTCCACAGTCTGCTCCTGGCCATGTTTTGTCAGAAGATATTGAGCTTCTTCATTGCCACTTTCCACAGATGTACTTGATCAGATTCCTGTGTATTCCTTCTGGTGAGGACCATGCACATAGTCACCATTTATGTATTGAAAAATATATATGTAATGAGTAAGTCGTTGGTCTTGCAAAATTCTATCATGCACTCTCTGGTGCCACAGAGATGGACTAAAGAAACTAGAGTTCATTCAGAGCAGGAAGTACACACTACATGTCTCAGTCAGCATTCTTCTAAACAAGAATCTCATCTCCCTCTTGTGGCCTCAGAAGAAATAACCAGCAAAATGGCAATCCAGCAAGATGGCGGAATAGGTAGACAAGCTATACACACAGTCTACAACAAAGACATGAGAAACAAATTGAAACAAATATATAGGGTAATCCTGAAACCCTGAGCTTTGAAGGCAAAGATAAAGAAGTGGACTAAATACTGACTAGTAGAAGAAACTGAATAAAAACAGAAAATAAGGAGAGAGACAGAGCTGTGTACTGTCTACTGTCCTGTGTGGTTATTTTGAATATTTACAATTGGCGTTCCAACTGGTACATTGTTGTTGTTGTTGTTGTTATGTGCCGTTGAGTCAGACCTGACTCATAGCGACCCTTCCTTGGATTTCCGAGGCATTATCACTACGGAAGTAGCATCGCCCAACCTTCCTTCTGAGGAGTGGCTAGTGGGTTTGAACTGCCAGCTGTCTGGTTAGCAGTCAAGTGCCTTAGCCACTATGCTACCAGAGCTCCCCCAACTGGTACAGCAACCTGATAATCAACTCCACTTGCCGAGGACTCCACAGACAACCATATTGGTGGCTCGCAACCAGAAAAGTGTGATATTCCCCTTGTTCCCTTGAACCCCATACACTCCCAGTAAAAAGAGGTGTGGTTATCCCCCATCCCAGCAGGAATTCCACCCCAGACCATGTGTTCTGCCACCGCCTGCTTTCTGGGCAGGTGGGAGCTGGTTCCAAGACTTGGGACTCTGCTCCCAGCCAACTCTTGGGTCAGTGAGATTGTGGTCATTTTCGTTATGTGTCGCCTTGGCTGGGCCATGATTTTGAGTAGCTTGGTAGCTGGCTGTAGTTATTTCCCATGATGAGATTGGATGTGGTGTAATCACATGCATGGTGTAATCTACTGTAAATAGTTAACCAGTTGAAGGGTGAAGCTGCTATAACCTTCCAGGTTTCAAAGAGCCAGATCTTCACCAATTCAATTCTAGAGTACAGGTCTGCTGTATATGAGTGCCAGTGGTATGGGGCCATATATTGCAGCTCAAAGCTGAGTGGGCAGAGCTGTCATGTCCAATGGGCAGAAGAAGGGGTTAGCTGCAACCAAGATGAACTGGGAGAAACAGTCCACCTCTTGAAACCTGAGAGGACACTGTCCTACTCTTTGAGAATGAGACAGCTCTGAGTCCTGTTTGCTTTGTCTCATCATGTCCAATTCCTAGACTTGAACCAGCAGTCTGCCATGTTGCCTGCCAATCTTGGCATTGTTGCCTTCACAGCCTATGAGCCAACAAGGATTTGTCAGCATCAACAGCCAGCAGCCTGCTAATATTGATTTTCTCAGCTCAGAAGTCTCCAGTTTGTACCAGTGTTGCTGGAAGGTAGAGATGAAGCCCAAGGTTGAAGGGACTGCATACCTAACCCAGAGAGAGAAAGTCTTCTTACAGAGCTGACAGTCTGAAATCAGACTTCTAACCTTGTCTTTCCCTAAAGCTGACACTCTGAATTCAGACTTCTAGCCTCCTAAACTGTAAGAGAATAAACTTCTGTTCATTAAAGTCATGTACTTGTGACATTTCTATTATAGCAACACTGGAGATCTAAGACTGAGACCATTTTCTGGAACCAGGTGCCATGCACCCACATGTTTTTTGGGACAGCAGGAACTTTTTTTGGAGCAAGGGCCCTGCAACCAGTTGATTTGGGGGGATGGTGAAAACTTTTTTGGACCAAACACCTGCCCACAGCTGCTTTTTTAGGCTAGTAGGGTCTCCCTCTGGAGCTGAACACCTTTCTTCTGGTTATCTTTCGGACTGGAAGGAACTTTTCCTGGGACCAGTTGTCCTGTCCCTGGATGTGTTCTGGGACAGCAGTGATCCCATCAGGGATTGGGCACCTTGCACCAATCGCCTTCTGTGTGGCCAAGACCTACTTCTGGGAAGAGTGTCTATGTCCCCAGCCACTTTTGGGGCTAGCAAATACTTTTCTTAGGCCCAAGCACCCTATCCCTGTTGGAGGATTGCAAAAACTTTTTTCTGGAATCAGAGGTCATGTACTCAGCTGAATTTTAGGATAGTAAGAACTTTTCTGTCATCAGACTCCCTGTCCCCAAATGCTTTTAGGGCCAGCAAAAAAATCCTTCTGAAATCAAATGCATTATTCCCAGTACCTGTATGACCAGAAATAATTCTTCCTGGTTCAGGTACCATGACCCTAGTTGCTTTCTGGGTAGGTAGGAACTAGTTCTGAAACCAGATATGCTGCTCCTAGCCACTCCTTCTAGAACCAGGTGTCCTACTACCCTGTGCCTGCATTGCCAGCAGAACACAAGTATACTGCATCCTCCCTAAATTTCTTTTTTTCCCTAATTTTCTTTTCTTTTTTTCCCCTTCTTCCCCTGATTCTTTTGTCCCCCCCCCCTTTTCTTTGTCCTTTCTTTTTTTTTTTCATTACTTTTGTCATTCCTTGTTTCTCTATTTGCATTTTCCTTACCATTTTTTTAACTAATCTTTTTCTCTTTCTAATTTTTCTTTTTTTCCCCTCCATAGATATTTGGATTTTTTTCTTTCCCTTTTTTGCTTTGCCCTTCTCTTGTTCTCTACCACCCACTTTTTTCTTTTTCTTTCATTTATTCTTATTTATTTATTTATTTATTAGTGGTTGCTTTTTTTTTTTTTTTTTCTTTTTCTTTCATTTATTCTTATTTATTTATTTATTTATTAGTGGTTGCTTTTTTTTTTTTTTTTCCTTTCATTTGTGTGTTTTGTTCTCTGCTGGGAGATGGCAACTATGCCCATTCTATCCAACCACATTAGCACCTCCAACAGTCACCACCTTCTTCTGCACCAAGTGATCAATGGGAGATTACAGCCAAAATCAGTACAGCCTACTTTCAGCTGCTCTACATTAACAGCTAACAGAGATCAGTTCACACATTCCCACCCTCTATCACAC
Organism: Orycteropus afer afer; assembly: GCF_000298275.1. Classification (NCBI taxonomy): domain Eukaryota; kingdom Metazoa; phylum Chordata; class Mammalia; order Tubulidentata; family Orycteropodidae; genus Orycteropus; species Orycteropus afer. The sequence continues at coordinate 181,182 of NW_006921611.1, forward strand.
CCCACCAGAAGACAGGTGATGAGTGCCTAATTGGTACCAAATTAGTAAACAAAGTAGCATACAAGCCTCACTTATGTAGATATATCAAAATAAACCAAACCAAAACAAACAAAATCCTGAGCAACCCCATCAACCTGCAATTACCAGTTAAATATATATACAACATTACAATGTCTCGGAGACAGCTAACAATCTCAGTTCATACAAGGAAGCAAGATAAAGCAGTAAAAACAAGGGACCAGAATACAGAGCCAGAAAACCTCCTTGAGGAAGAATTGGCCTTGTAACTACATAAGGAATTTAAAATAATTTTATTAAGTACTTTAAATTGATTGAGAGACAGATGAAGGATATCACTGACATAGTCAAAGAAAACACTGAAAATTTAAGGAAAACAGACAAAATTCTAAAATAATTTTTTTAAAAAGTACAAAATAAACTGACAAAATAAATGAAAAATTAGAAACCTTACAAAAACATCAAATAAAAATCCAGGAGATTAATACTAAGATTTCAGAAATAGATAACACATTGAAAGGGCACATGGTAGAATTGAATCAATGGAAGACAAAATTAGTGAAATTGAAGACAAACACCTCAATACTACTTTCTTAGAGGAACAGTCAGAAAAACAACAAAACATGTGAAGAAAGCCAAAGATTTATGTGGGATTCCATCAAGAGAAATACCTTCCATGTGATTGGAAGAAACAAATAAAACCAGAGAAAATTGTAAAGGATTTGTTGGAAAAAACTACCCTAATTTGATGAAAGACAAGAAGATATGCATTCACTAGGCTCAATGAATTCCACACTTCAAATAGAATGTACCCTAAAAGAAAATCACAAAGATATACTACGATTGTTCTCTCAAAAACCAAAGACAAAGATGGAATCCTGCCAGCAGCACAATTGATTATTAATTAATAAGAATAAGCTCTGGTTTCTCAGCAAAAATAATGTAGGCATTAGACAATGGGTTGACACATAAAAATTCCAGAAACAGAAAAAATTGCCAGCCAAGATACCCAGCAAAAATTTCCATCAAATATGATGGTGAAATTAGGACATTTCCAGATAAACAGAAATTAAGGGAATTTGTAAAATACCAGATTAACCTTACAAGAGAGACTAACAGTATCCTTTCTGACAGAGAACCAACAAAACCAGAAAACAACCAATGATTAACACACGTGACAACATAACTCAGAAACAAAACCATATACAGAAGTATCCAAAGTAAAATAAACTTTGAAGACTGATAACAGGGAAAAGAAACATCAATTTGTAAATAAGAACAATTACAATGCAAAAAGAGGGAATAAGTTACAAAGCTTCCAAATGGAGAGGAGGTTAAGAAAATTTTGAGATACAACAGACTTTTAAACTTGAGTATAAAATAATAAATCACAGAGTAACCTTGAAGAAAATTAACAAACCTTCTTATCAAAATAAAAACAGAGAAAAGGCACAAATATTTAACAAAAATTAAAACAGCGGCAAGAAAAGAAGTAATAAAAATTCATAAATAAAGTGAGATCAGCATAGAAAATTACATAAAACAAACAAAAAAATCAGCTACACTACAAAAAATAAATAAATAACAAAAATGCCAGCAATAAATACATACTAATAGATAATCACACTGAATGTGTATGGATGAAATGCACAAATCAACAGACAGAGGGTTGCACAATAGATAAGAAAATATGACACATCTATATGCTATCTACAGGAGACACACCTTAGACACAAAGACAGAATAGACTAAAAATAAAAGGTGAAAAAAAAAAAAATGTATCAAGCAAATGGCCATTAGAAAACAGTAGGAGAACCAGTACTAATTTATGGTAAAACAGACTTGAAGACAAAATCCTCCATAAGACACAAGGAAAGACATTATATTGATTAGATCATCAATAAAACAAGAGGACATACCATAATACATATCTATGCACCCAGTGAAAGAGCCCCAAAATACTTAAAGCAGATCTTAACAGAATTGAAAAGAGAGATAGACAACTGCACAATAATAGTCAGAGACTTTATTATACCACTTTCAATGAAGGATAGAACAGCTAGAAAGTTACTAAAAAAGATACAGAAGAAATAAACAATAAAATCAATCAACTTGACCTAATAGACACATACAGAACATTTCACCCATTTTGCAGTGCACATGGAACATTCTCCAGAAGAGACCATATGTTAGACCACAAAGCAAGTGTCAACAAATTTGAAAACATTGAAATACCACAAATCTCAGATCACAATACTATAAAATAAGAAATCAGCATTAGAAAGATCAAAGAAAAAAAGCAGACATGTGGAAAATGAATAACATACTCCTTAAAAACCATTAGATAATAGAAGAGATACAGAAGGAAATTTAAAAATTCCTTGAATCAAATGAGAATGAAAACACAACATACCAAAATCTTTGAAGCACAGCAAAAGCAGTGCTCAGAGGGCAATTTATAGCAATAAATGCAAAAATTAAAAAAAAAAAAAAAAAACAGAGCCAAAATCAACACCCTAGATTCAAAATGAAGTCTTGTCAGTAGTCACCACGCTAACTCTCTCTAGCATCTTAGTGCCTGAGAAACTAGGTACAGCAGTTTGAATTAGAGATTTGGGTGCTCTGAACAGTTCATTGAGTCAGAGTGCACCAAACTCAGGGGAGTAGGATTAGAAAGGAGAAAGGGACAGGGGAAAAAAATAACAAGAACAGGAGATTTACCCTGCAGAGCACCAACCAGGAGGCCATTGGAGACCTCCCTGGGTTAAGGAAGAAGACACTCCACACCTGTATCACAGTGACCACACCAACATACCAGTGATCATCCAAAGGATCTACCTTCAGCACCTACTTTTATCAGTAACTTGGGTTGGCTGGGTGTGAGTGGAGACTTCCAGTGCCACTGAAACCCAAGCAAAGAGTCCATTGGTGTGCTGCAAGAGGGCAGGCCTGGGGAGGAACCTCTACAGCATATCACTGAATGGGCTTGCACCAGCTTTTTGGTGCTGAGGGGCCTGTACTTGACATTGCTAGTAATTTTGGGTCCACTGGGTGTGAGCAGGCATTTTCCTGACTTCAGTGCCACTGAAACCAGAGCAGAAAGATCTTTGGCACTGCAAGTGGGCAGGGTCAAAGAGGAACTCCCACACAGATCACAGTGTGGGCTGGCGACACAAGTGTGCAGGCCCTGGGAGGAAATCCATGGTAGATCATGGTGTGGGCTGGAGCCACAAGTGATCAGATCCAGAGAGGAATTCCTGCGGAGGATCATGTAGCTGGGCAGTTGTCTTGGGTCAGATTTTTGGCACTGAGGGGGCTCAGGAGCAGGGTTTTTGCATGTGTATGAGCCTGGGGAAAATTGGCGACCCCCTAACAACTGGAATCTTTGCTGAACTTGAGCTGTGGGCCTGCAAATAACAGTACAACATCATCATTAGCAGCTAGCTCAAAGCCCTAGAAACCACTCCTAGTAACATGGAGCTTCCCTTCTTTCTCTCTTCCACTTCCACCATCTCTGCCAATACCCTCACTCATCCATTAGAAGAAATCACATTTAGTCACCATAATACCTCCCACTTCTAATTATAAACCCTCATTATGACAAACAGAGATATATATCTACATTCCACACAGTGATTCCATCATCACAAAAAAAAAAAAAAAAACTGCAGAGCATCAGCATACCTGAATCAATAACCAAAAAAATAAAATACACCAGGTCCAACTTTTCAAAATAATAAATCATAAAACCAAGACAAAACAAATCAATATATAACCAACAGTTAAAGACAACTTCAAAATATCTAGGAAACCTCCAATCAAAAAAAAAAAAAAAAACCCTAAAATTGGGGGGGGGCAGAATCCCAACCAGGCACAGGGAAAAGAAAACTATTGAAAACTAGGACCTGGTAGGGG
>NW_006921611.1:185869-187221 GCF_000298275.1 Orycteropus afer afer
GAGAGACACGCATTACTGAGTGGCAACACCGAGGGACACTCACTGTTGAGTGTTGGGAGAGAGACTGTTAGGAGAGAGACTGTGGGCTGGGAGACAGACTGAACATTCTTCCTGAACTTGAATTGTAGCCTGGTGCTTCCCTAATATACCCCATAATCTGTGAGTTCTGTGTGGCCACTGTAGTGAATTATTGAACCCAGGACAGAAGTGGTGGGTGCTTTGGGAGGAAGAGTTGGTGAAAGGGCTGGAGGGAGGCAGCATGTCTGGCCTTGTAGTAATAGGCCTCGGGCTATAGATGGTAATTCTGTCCTCCTCTTATGGGGTTAGAGGAGGTAAGAAGATGTGGTCTCCTTACCCTTTTTGCAAAAACCTACTAACAGAAAATATCCCCCACATCATGAAGGAAGAAAAGATACTTGTCCAAGAAGCTCATAAAACAGTGCACAAGATAGATCTCAAGAGAAAAACGCCGAGGCATATTATAATCAAATGTTCCAAAACCAAAGACAAAGAAAAAATTTTGAGAGTTGCCTGGGGCACAAATACTACTGATAATAATCAAACAGATACCCTGAGCTCCAATTACTCAGCAGAAACCATGCAGGCAAGAAAGCAATGGGATGACGTACATAAAACATTGAAGGAAAAGAACTTCTAAGCAAGAATCCTATATCCAGCCAAATTATCCATCAAAAATGAGGGTGAAATTAAGGCATTTTCAGACAAACAGAAATTAAGGGATTTTGTGAAAACCAGACCAACACTACAAGAAATGCTTAAGGAAGTCCTTCCAATAGAGAACCCACAACAGAGATCAAAAAATCAGGATACATGACATCAACACTAAAACAAAATTAGAAATAGAAATTCAAAATAAGACCAGAAAACACTGTACAACAAAAACCAAGGAAGTCAATCAGCACATGACAATAGCAACTTACCTATTAGAAGGAATAAAACTTCTAGGTACAAACTACCAAATGGAGAGGAAAAAAGGACAATGTCTTCACAGAATGCACTGTTCTAAAAATGTAGAGACAGGAATGTACTCCATGGTAACCACAGAGAAAATTAACAATGCCCATAAGCAAATCCAGAAAGAAGGAAAACATATGGATTTAATAAGCACAAAACTAACAATAAAGAAGAAAGGAGAGAAAGAATTTGCCAACAAATCAAACTCAGCACAGAAAAGTATATGGACCAAGGGAGAGGATGATATATTCAGAAATTCATTCAAAGAAGCAAGAATAACTGATATCAAACCATGCAAAGACACCACTAAAAAGGAAAACTACTGACCAGTATCTCTCATGAGTATAAATACAAAAATGTTCAACAAAATTCTAGCC
>NW_006921611.1:187839-193869 GCF_000298275.1 Orycteropus afer afer
AGTAGGATTGCCCAACCTTCCTTCCGAGGAGTGGCTGGTGGGTTTGAACCGCCAGCCGTCTGGTTAGCAGGCAAGTGTCTTAGCCACTATGCTACCAGAGGGTATAAGATTAACATACAATAATTAGTTGGATTCCTCTACATCAACAAACAGATCTCTGGAATGGAAATAAAGAAAACAATACAATTTACAATAGCTACCACAAAGATAAAATACTTAGTAATAATTCTTATCAGGGACACAAAACACTTACACAAGGGTAGTACAAACACTACTACAAGAGAGTATAAGACACTTATATACATGGAGAAATATACCATGCTCATGGATTGGAAGACTGAATATCATGAAAATGTCAATGCTACCCAAAGCAATCTATAGGTTCGATGCAATCCCGATCGAGATTTCATCAGCATTCTTTAAGGATATGGAAAACACAATCACTAATTTTATGTGGAAGAACAGAGACCTTGGATAAGCAAAGCATTACTGAAGACAAAGAATAAATAGGCAGTCTAGGTCTCATAGCCCTGATCTCAACACTTATTATACAGCCACAGTAATCTAAATAGCCTGGTATTTGTACAATGACAGACACATATACCAGTGGGACAAAATTGAGAATCCAGGAATAGACCCATGCACTAATGGAGAATTGATGTTTGGCAAAGGGCCAAAACCCACTCAATGGAGAAAAGGTAGTCTCTAGCAAATGGTGCTGGCAAAATTGGATATCCATTTGCAGAAAAATGAAAAAAGATGCATACCACACACCATAAACAAAAACTAACATAGGATGCATCAAAGACCTAAATGTAAAACCCAAACCTACAAAGTTCATCAAAGATAAAATTGAGGCAAAGTTGAGGGCCCTAATTTATGGCATAAATAGATTATCAACCATAACCCTAATTGAATAAACAGCAGAAGAGAAACTAGATGACTTCTAAAAATTAAATTCTTATGTTCATTGAAAGTCTTCTCCAAAAGAGTAAAAAGAGAACCTACAGACTGGGAAAAATATTTGGCAATTACATATCAGACAAGGGATTTATCTCTAAAATTTATAGAAAACTTCAGTACCTCAACATCAAAGGGACAAACAATCTGACTTAAAAATGGGCAGAAGACAGCAATCCCATTACCAGGTATATATCCTAGAGAGGTGAGACCCAGGACAGGAACAGGTATATACACACTCATGTTCAGCACAGCACTATTTACAATAGCAAAAAGATGGAAACAAGCTACATGCCCAACAGTGGAAGAGTGGATGATCAAACTATGATACATACGCATAATGAAATGCTATGCAGCACTAAAGAATAATGTAGAGTCTGTAAAACACTGCATAATATGTATGAACTTAGAGGACTTACGCTGAGTGAAATAAGTCAATCAGAGAAGGCAAATATAGTATTAGTTTGTTGTTGTGGAGGGTCAAGGAAAGGTTTATGTATGGAGGGAAACTTTCTTTATTGGTTGCCAGGGATGGGAGGGGAGGGAAGGGAACACTGAAAAAAAAAATGCATTCACCCATGTCACTTTAGTTTTGTGTATTTCATTGTACATCAATTATTTTTTCAATAAAATGCATTAAAAAAATTGGGCAGAACACATGAACAGACACTTCACCAAAGAAGACACCCCTGGCACCCAACAAACACATGAAGAAATGCTCACAACCATTAGCCAATAAAACCCACAAAAACAAACCCACTACCATAGAATCTATTCCAACTGATAGTGACCCCCATTGGGTTTCTGAGATGGTAAATCTTTACAGAAGTAGATTGCCCTGTCTTTCTTCCATGGATTGGAAATTTGGTTTTAAACCACCAACCTTCGGTTTGCACTCGAATGTCTTAGGCACTATTCCACTAGAGCTCCTTCATTAGTCATTTGAGAGATGTAAATCAAAACAATGAAATATCATCTCAACCAGCAGTAGTAGCAAAGTTCAACAGGATACAAAACAACAAATACTGGCAAGGATATGGAGAGATTGGAATTCTCATTCACGGCTAGTGGGATTGTAAAATGGTAGAACCACTGTGGAAACCAGTGTGATACTTCCTTAAAAAGTTGGAAATAGACAAACCATTTGATCTAATAGTCCTGCTACTAAGTATATATCCTAATGAAGTGGGAGCCAGTACACAAATAGATATATGCAACCAGTGTTCATCACAGCATTATTAACAAGAGCAAAGAGATGGAAACAACCTCAATGCCCACTGAGGGATGAATAGATAACCAAACTATGGTACATATACACAGTAAAATGCTTTGCAACATTAAAGAATAATGTGGAATCTGTGAAACACCTTATAACATTGATGAACTTGGAGGACATTTTGCTGAGTGAAATAAGTCAATCACAGGACAAATATTGTATGAATCCACTATTATAAAATGTCAAGGAAACGTTTACAAAAGGAAAAAAAAAAAACTTTCCTTGTTGGTTACCATGGATGGGAGGGGAGGGAATGGAAAATAGCTAGGTAGGAAACACATATAGGAAACAAGCAAGATGATCAGGTATAAGTAGGCAAGCAGGAAAATACCCATGACCGTGTTTAGGTTTCACAGATAATATTTCTACAAACATAGTTGTATGTGCTATAAAAAGTGTCCATAATAGAGCTGTTGGGGGGGGGGCAGAGTTATGACAACTTCTTAGCTGTAAGCAAAGTCCTTGAGGACTCTGGACCTGCAGCCTCAGAAACATGGTCACAGGGGACATCAAGCTCAATTGGTATAACTTAGCAACTGGTGTCTTAAACCCTTGCAAGCAGCCATCTAAAATTCAACAGTTAGGCTCTCTGTGTCTGTAGCACAGAAGAGCAAAGAAAACCAGACACATGGAGACAACTAGTCCAAGGGACTAGTGGAAGGAGCATGGGAACCTCAGCCTACATGACCCTGAGACCAGAAGAACTAGATGGTGCCCAGCTACTGCTGTCAATCCCTTGGAAAGGGATTATAATTGGAGGTACTGGATAGAATAGGAGATAAATGTGGAACAAAACTCACACTCACAAAAAAAAAAAAACAACAGCTTAGTGGTCTGATAGAGACTAGTGAAACCCTCAAGACTATGGTCCCTGTTGTTGTTGTTATGTGCCGTCTAGTCGGATCTGACTCATAGCGACCCCTCCTTGGGTTTCTGAGGCAGTATCACTACGGAAGTAGATTGCCCCATCTTCCTTCAGAGGAGTGGCTGGTGGGTTTGAACCACCAGCCTTCTGGTTAGCAGTCAAGTGCCTTAGGCACTACACTACCAGAGCTCCCACTATGGCCCTTATTACCTTTTAAGCATGAAATTGAACTCACTCCCATGGCTTAACTTTTCAGCTAAACAAGACAGGGCTAGTAGGTGAACAATTACTCCAGGGATGTGCACTCCTCAGAACTATCAACTACAGGAAATCAGAATGGCAGAACTTGCAAAGGGAGGAAGCTCAGAAGGCAGAAATGCATAAGACAGCACACCACAGGGAAAAGGCAAGAGTGGGATGTGGAAAGAGAGCTGTTACATTGTTGGGATTGCAATCAATGTCATGAAACAAAATGTGCATGATCTGTTAAAAGGAAAATAAATTTGTTCTGTAACCTTTCACCCAAATCACAATAAAAAGTCTTTTTTTTTTTTTTTTTAAAAGGAATCCAGGTTCAAGGAAGCAGTGTCAATAAATTATATATAAATTATATATAAATTATATATCTTATCCAAACCAAAACCAAGCTCACTACCGTCAAGTCAATTCTGACTCACAGTGACCCTCACTGGGTTTCCCAGGCTGTAAATCTTCATGAAAGCAGATTGCCTCATCTTTCTTTCAAAGAGTGGTTGATGGCCTCAAACCTCCAACTTTGTGGTTAGTAGCCAAATGCCTTAACCACTGTACCACCAGAACTTCTTATTATCCTATAGTACCCCTTATCATGTCAGTTGTAGACCTTTGTAATACCTATCCCAGAGCTTCAGAAGAATTATTTTCTAACTTGGTCCCTTGAAATCTTTTATCATCTTGAAAAATCATCTCTGTTCTGTTTACCTATGTGTTTCACCTCCACAAATCAAGTAACATCTCAAAGAAAGTACACAGTAGGTCTATATTATTAATATTATCCACTCAGTGCTTACTGGATCATGCATATAGCTGTTGTTGTTATGTTATGTGCCGTTGAGTCAGACCCAACTCATAGTGACCCCTCTTTGAGTTTCCAAGGCAGTATCACTACGGAAGTAGATTGCCCCATCTTCCTTCCGAGGAATGGCTAGTGATTAGTAAATGTTTGAAAGTGTGGCTAAAATCATTCACCATCCCTAAAATATTCAGCCTGAGACATGATACTGAGGGAAATTACTCAAAGAAGAAATTCCTACCGGGTAACCTCAAGTAACTCCAGTGAGTATTTCTCTGTATCGACCGTGGTAAGTGCCCTTCTACTCTGGAATCCTGATCCTTGTCTCTTGATCTTATTTACAGGGAGATTTCATGACAATCACTATTCTGCTCAAGGGCAGTGACAGGTTGATATGCTAATCGCTGGTTCCTTTGTGTATGTGCACTATTTTTTATTCCAAAAGAGAAAGATGCCATGTCAGTAAAATAAATTTTGATTTCTTTTGCATTATCCAGTGAAAATAAGATGAATCAAGCCACTTAACTGCCCCAAAGCTGTGGCGTTCAGCAACCCTGACCTCTCCTTTAGCCTGAGCTGAATTTGAACAGTGACCTCAAGGTGAAGATTTTCACTGACCCTTCTTATATGTCTAACCTTCCAATTCCCCTAAGGCTCTTGAATGTTTTGTTTTGCAAATAAAAATGCCAAAAGGTCTACTTACAAATTTATGTGTAGTGACCCAGCAGAAAATTTTGACCAAGAATTTATTTATTTGGAGACTGTTTCTAAACTTTGAATCAGATGGAATGTGAAGAACATTGTACGAGATGGCTCCAGTTTCCTGAAAGACTCTGCCCTCTGCTCTCTGTCTCACCTTATTCGACTGTGCTGTGTTTTGAGCTGGAGGATGAGCCAGACGGCTTACTCTGCATTGGGACTGAGTGATGGGAATTAGCCCAGAGACTGGGATTTTAAAAGATGTTTTATTAATGTGTCCCTTGACTGTTCATTTGCTAAGGGTTTACAAATGCTTTATCAATTATTAATGGTCTTGACACCTAGCTTTAAAAAAAAAAAAAAAAAACCTTAAAGTTGGGAAGGATATGGGCATTGAATAATTCACATCCACTGCTGCTTCTGCTAAACTAATACCTTTTAAGAGATAAGGCCCGAGTAATCTGGATTAAATTTGTTTGTCTCTGGGGTTTGTTTCCTTTTCATTCCTTTAGAATGGGGACTAGAACTTGAAGAACAGTTCATATTATCTTGTTAAAATCGGAAATTGAGCCAGGACTTGCATGATTTCAAGATAATATTTCTCCTGACCTTGGGTAATAGTCAGAAAGTCATTTAATAGGTCCCTCTTCTTGACATTTTAAGATTTCTCCAGCTTTATTCAGTTTCTGATTTCTATATGAATTATTGAAGATGAATTTAACCAGCCACCCATTAGTTTGCATAGTTTGCACTTTTCTCACTCTTCATATATCATTTTGGTCTTTTATTTATTTCTTTTACAGAGATTGAAACCATGGCTAGTTCTCCATATGACTTTCAGTACATATTTCTTTTGTTTTATTTTCTCACCATTGTATTAGGGGAATAGAAAGCCCAGCATCAAATAGGTTCAATTTAAAAAAAAAAAAAAAAACCTCACTGCCATTGAATCGGATCCAACCCTCCTTGGGTTTCTAAGGCAGTATCACTACAGAAGTAGGTTGCCCAAATTTCCTTCCAAGGAGTGGCTGGTGGGTTTGAACTGCCAGTCTTCTGGTTATCAGTCAAGTGCCTTGGACAGAACAAAGATAAATCAAAGACAATTATCCTGGATGAGGGAAATCATCAGCATGATAACGCTGAATGGAGTCTACTGAGTCATGGCCATGTGGCTAATTT
>NW_006921611.1:194100-203919 GCF_000298275.1 Orycteropus afer afer
TTTTTTTTTTTTTTTCGGAAGGAAGGTTGGGCAATCTTACTTCCATAGCGATACTGCCTCGGAAACCCAAGGAGGGGTCACTATGAGTCGGGGCCGACTGGACGGCACATAACAACAACAACAACATATATATTTTAAATAAGAGAGATCATCACAAAATCATGATCAGTGGTAGATGGAATCATCACTCTTGCAGGCAGGACTACAGAAGCAGGGAAAAGACCACGACTGGGATTTGAAAATAGAAAAGGGTTACAGGATTGGTTCTGGGCCTTGACTACCTGGTGAGAAGGTATGGTTCAGATAGGCTGTGACTCATGACCATGCAGTCTGAGTCTTAGTCACAAGGTGGCTACCAAACAATACCAAGACCCCAAACTTAATTTAAATTAGAATAGGACACACTCAGGCAAATTCCCTAGTTCTTTGTGAGAATATTATCTACTTTCAACCCTACTCTTTCCAAAGAAAAACGACTTCTCCTAGGCTTGCCTTAGAACTTATCTATGTATATCCACAATGTTTGTTTAATGGTCAGAAAGAACCCAAATGTCATCTAAAACCTATGTCAAGCCTCAAAATGGAGTTAGAGCTCCTACTGCAGACCATAACCTTTCACAACCCCAAGTAGTGCTTTAGATTTTATATGTTAATACACCACTTCACACTTTTATTTTGCTGCTTTTTAAAAAAATGCAGTTAGAAATCAAAAATAATTTTGTATGTCGTGTGTGTATGTGTGTGTGAGTATATGGACTTTTCAAGATCAAGAAGCACAGTGCATTTTTAGACAAATCAACTTCAAAATGGAAGCCAGTAAGAGTGGAAACACATTTAAGGTTTACAGTGTACACTGAATCAAGGTTAGACCTTTTTGTCAGCATCCCTTTCCCTGAGTTGTGTGATGTGGCTCTGAAGTAACTAGCTTGGTTATAGAAGTTCTAGGCAGGGCTTTGAACTGGTTGGAAATGCTTCACTCATGGCCAGAAAAGCAAGACTGGAGCACACCATAATTTTTAAATTTTGAGTAAAGCAGAATGACAACAGGAAAATGAATAATAAGAGACTTGGTAGAGGAGTAGTGAGCCATTTCAGGAGCCTGATGCAGGATATTGAGTTATTGCCAGGACTGTGTGTTTCAGGAGCTCTGGTGTATAGTACCTGAAGCATTTGACCACTAGCCAGAAGATTGGTAGTTCAAACCCTCCAGCCACTCCTTGGAAGGAAGGTTGGGCAATCTATTTGTGTAGTGATACCGCCTCAGAAACCCAAGGAGGAGTCACTATGCGTCAAATCTACTTGACAGCAGTGAGTTTGGTTTTTGTTTTTTGTGTGTCATTTGACTGCTAACTGGATGGTTGGTGCTTCAAACCCAACAGCCACTCCATGGAAGGAAGACAGGGCAGTCTACTTCCATAAAGATTTACGACCCCAGAAACACAATGTGGTTTGCTGTGAGTAGAAATTGACTTTATGTCAGTGGGCTTTGTTTTTTGGTGTAGAGCAACACATATTCAAAGAGGTGTGATAGGCCACCGTGTTTGAGCAAGACAACACTGATTCTGACTCTGCAGATCAAGAGATTTGATTTCTATGCAACACACATATTGCCCTTGTTTTCCAGGAGGGAGATTGAGTTAGGGTGCCATCCCATAATTTTTCTCATTCTTGTTATTGTCCCAGCTCACCCACATTTTAGGCCCATTCTGGTTTGCTTTGTCAGCCATGATTTGGCTAGAAGAACTAGTTTGAACTCCCTGGTTCTAGTTAAGCACAACTGTTGTTGTTGTTTTTGTATGCCAACGAGTCGGCCCCAACTCATATTGACTCCTCCTTGGGTTGACGAGGCAGTATCACTATGGAAGTAAATTGCCAATCTTCCTTCTGAGGAGTGGCTGGTGGGTTTGAACTGCCAGCCTTCTGGTTAGCAGTCAAGTGCCTTAGGCACTATGCTACCAGAGCTCCCAGGTAAGCACAACTGTTGTTGTTGTTGTTGTTATGTGCCGTCGAGTCGGCCCCGACTCATAGTGACCCCTCCTTGGGTTTCCGAGGCAGTATCACTACGGAAGTAGGATTGCCCAACCTTCCTTCCGAGGAGTGGCTGGTGGGTTTGAACCACCAGCCTTCTGGTTAGCAGTCAAGTGCTTTAGCCACTATGCTACCAGAGCTCCTCTAGGAGATCCAAAACAATGGATTTATTCCAGAGGTCCCATTTGCATCATAACAATAACAGATTTCAGGTAGAAATCAAGAATTTGCAAAACAGGAGTTGTTCCATCATTTAAAAAAAAAAATCTCACTGCCATCAAGTTTGTTCTGCCTCATAGCAACCCCTCCTTGGGTTTTCAAGGTGGTATCTCTATGGAAGTAGATTGTCCAGTCTTCCTTCTGAGGAGTTGGTGGGTTTGCACCACCAGCCTCCTCATTAGCAGTCAAATGTCTTAGGTGCTATGCCACCAGAGCTCATAGTTATGAGATATTACTTGGGGATAGGATGAATTAAGATTCAATACTATGGATAGAAGACTAAAAAGGGCTGACATATCGTCTGGTGGGTACTATGAAATGAGCTGGAAATCTCTGTAATAGACCAAATGAAATCTCTAGAAGACTTAGTTTTTCATGCATATTCTTCAGTACCAAGCCCAAGGCAAGAACGAAGCACAGTATTATGGGTAGTTCATGGGCCCATCCACAGTAAAAACCTAATATTGGGTCTGAAATTTTTGCACTTCTGTCTCAATCATCAAAACTATGCTCTGCTTTCCATTCTCCCAGACCAAACTCCTCTTCAAATGAATGTCTGGCCTAAACTTGGAGTTGCTCTTTTTGGGTTGAGTGTTGGATTTTCAGTTATATCCCCCAATGATTTCATTCCTACTCTCATTTCTCTGACATGTTTTTTTCTCTCTATCTCCTGTTTAAGCATTGAAAACCTTCTTTCCCACTAACCCTTGTGAGTCGTAAACCTGGACAGTAAATATTGACTACCCTTTGTGAGTAAACACCAATCCCAAATTTTCAGCACTGATCTGTAACTAAAAAAAATGTTTTGCTATACAAAATTTTGTACTGAGCCTGAAGACCTAAGTCCTGCTCCTCCTAGAGTTATTCTAGAAAATGGAGTCATTGTCAGCCAGAGCCACAACATGAAACAGAGAGCACATTCCAATTAGAAAATTCAAGGAGCACTTATTTTCAAAGACAGTACTTCCAAATTTATGGATTTGGAGTAATCACAAGGAATAGTTTACTACACCCACATATACTAAGAGAAGGAGCATTTCCTGAAACCAAAGAGGAAGGAATGCTACAGTGTTGTTGCCTGCCTTGAAAGAAATAGTATTTCTGTAAGAGGACACAGCTGCTCTAGGGCACTTGCAAGAAGGGAGTCAGGGAAGCAAATCTCTGACCTTCTCTTTCTCTTTCTTTCATGTCTTACTTAGGTCCTCATTGGTCAAACTCACCTGTAAGCCAGAGGAAATGGGAACCCATTGCTGTATTTTCTACGGCAGCAGCCATCAGTTGATTATCACATTGCCAACTCAACAAAGGCAGACAGAGAACAGAGTGTAGAAATGCGGAGAGTTTATATAGAACAGCAAATGGAAGGATATCTGTAAAGGTCTAAATGGATCTATGAGACTCAAAAATTGACCCAGAGGGAATAAGAAACCAGCAACTGTAATGACAGGCAAGAAAAAGCAGAGGCCAATATCAGCAACATTTTATACTACTGTAACTCATTAACAAACACATTCAACAGAATAGCTGACAACTAGAATCGGTGTCTCTGGTTCTGTAAACCAGGGTTACACAAATTATGACCCATAGCCCAAATTCAACCTGTGTTTATTTATGCAAATACAGTTTTATTGGTACATACAAAAAAATATACTCACTGTCATTGAGTCGGATCTAATGCATAGCGACCCTCCTTGGGCTTCTGAGGTGGCACTGCCTATTTGTTTACATATTATTTGTGCTGCTTTCATCACAGTATCAGCTGAGTTAATAGTTGTTGCAGAAAGCATGTGACCAACAAAGCTGGAAATATTTAATCTTTTGACTTCTACAGAAATGTAGAAGTCAAGATACTCACTGTAATTGTTGTACAGAAGTGTAACCTGTTACAGATCCTGCATAGTTTGGAGGGATGGTGATAATAAAGGAGGAAGTGAATGGTGCTTTCCTATTCTTTCTCCCCTACACTTACCACCATCTAGTCGATTCTGACTCATAGAGACCCCCACAAAGTTTCCAAAGCTGTAAATCTTTATGGAAGCAGATTGCCTCATCTTTCTCCCTGCTAAGTTTGTACCACTGACCTTCTGGGTAGCAGTTCAATGGCTTAACCCCAACACTGCCATGTCTGCTTCTGTGTCCTATCTACTGCCGTAGAGTGGATTCCAACTCAAAACAACCTCCACTGGATTTTTAAATCTGTAAATCTTTGTGGAATTCTATTGCCTCATTTTCCTCCCCTGGAGTAGCTGGTGAGTTTGAAGCTCTGACTTTCTGGTTAGTAGCCAAATGTCTTACTCATTGCATCACCAGAATTCTTTTCTGTGTCCCAAAGATAAAAATTTGAATAAATATATGACAATGTTAAGTTTTTCTGTATTTGATGACACTCTACTTCCCCATTCCTTTATCTGGGCATTTTTTTAGTAGTGAGTAGATGTACCATGTGATGGTAAGAGGGTATGGTGTCTTACATAATAGTAATAACAATAAACACACACTTTCCCTATGTCCTAAGCTCTGTTCTAAATGCTTTTATATAGAGTAAGTTGTTCAAATTTTAAAACAACCATATGAGATAGTTATTTTAACTGTCATTATTATCATTTTACAGATGAAGAAACAGACATAAAGTGGTGAGGTAATGTGCCCAAATATGACAAATTTGTGAGACACAGTACTGGAATTCAAACCCAAGCAGAAAGACTCCAATCTTTTGTTCATATATCCTATACAATGCTTCTTTAACTGTCAAAGTCTATACTATCCAAGGCGATCATGAGACAGTATGTTCTAATGATGTACATTCTACAGTTGAAATATACCTATGAGAATTACCATTCTTTAATATCTTTATACTGGAAATAGGCCCCAAACTATACCAAATATCTAAATTAATGATTCAAAAGGTATATCTAGAGCTAACAGTTTTGACTTATAAGAGCAGGTACTAACTTGACAACAAGGAATACTGATGGCACAACAGTTCAGTGCTTGGCTGCTAACCAAATGTTTGATAGTTTGACCTCTCCATAGAAAGATCTGATGATCTGCTGCTGTAAAGATTAAACCAAATACAACCCAAAACCACTGCCATTGAATTGATTCTAACTGATAGCGACCTCCTTGAGTTTCCAAGGCTTTACAGGAAGACTTTATAGGAGTAGATTGCCTTGTATTCCTCCCATGGAGTAGCTGGTGGATTTGAACCACTGACTTTGCTATTTGGTTAGGAGTCAAATGCTTTACCCACTACACTACCAGAGCATCTTCCTGTAAAAATTACAGCCTAGGAAAATCCTATGGAATAGCTCTACTCTGTCACATGGGATCATTATGAATAAAAGTTGACTCAATAGCACTTAACAACAACAACAAGTTGGCAATATGTGAAGTGTTGGCTAATAAAGGTTTCTAGGAAGGAAACATAAGGCCTTAAAATAAAGATCTCACTGAAAGTTTTTATCTTAGCCCCTTAATATAGATACACAGTGTGGTAGAGAAGAATATATTTGGACAAATGACTAGACAGGTGATTAGCTATATGAAGAGGCATGAAGAAACTCCTTCTGGAAATTCACATGTGAGTAATTCATGACACAGTTCATGCAATATTCGTTTCAGATCTCTTTTTTGTTTGTCTTATTTAAGTTGAAACAAATGATACACATGCATCAGTTTCCATGCAGCCCCATTGAATATCTACCACCACACACTTGCCAAACTTTTCTGTCCAGTAGCTGATTTTAATTGGTTCATCTCTTGTCATTGAGAAATCATTTTGGAATTTTCAAGATACCCTTTATTCCTGCTCATATAAATATAATTAATGTGTTTTTGCTAGGGTAGCAATATAAAATATACTTTTTTTTCTTGCTGTTCTGAAATTACTAGTTTAGTAATCGGAATGAGTGATGCACCTTTAAAATGTCTGCAACTAAGATGGAAATGTTTTCTGGATAGATTGAATTTTTATTTTTTTTTTTATTTGTATGATCTTTTCTTTTGCTCCCCCCACTCCCATTTCATCACTGAGTTACAGAATAGTGCTGGACATGATTCCCTAAACAGTCTTCCAGGCCCTTCTCTGTAAGCCATCTCAGAGCAATTCATTCATTCTTTTATCCATTCAATAAATATTTATTGAGTGTTTACCATAGACCAAATACCTGGTTCAATCCAAATGACACAAAGATGAAAAGACAGTTTCTTTCCCCTTCATGAGTTCACTGTCTAGAAAGAAAGGCAGATATAAAGAAATAAAAATGTAATGCATTACAATGAGTACATGTACAGACAGCTGTGGAAACTCAGAGGACATGGTAGCTTATTTTGCCTCAGGGAGTCAGAATTGACTTCACCAGGGAATTGACTTTTAAAGATGTTCAAGTCAGACCATTCCACAACTTTCTTAAAATTAAAATAATATATTTAAAATTAAATTAAAGAATCTTTAAAATTAAATTCAAACTTTTAAAAATTAAATACATATATATTTAAAAATAATGTTGACTATGTGAACAGCATCCACACCTATGACATTCACTCAGTAAAAAGCAGTTATTTTTTATCTACCAAAAACTTATTTGAACTACTTTTTGAAATAAGAATTTTATTCCTAATTAGCTTTATATTCCATCTCTGCATTAACACTGATTTATGTGGGTTGAATCTCAGTTCTGTATTCTATCCTGCACCTTAATTCGTTCATCCCTGGTCCCATGACCTTTCTTCATTACAGTAGCTTTATAAGTCCTGATATCTGATAAGACAAGAGTCCTCCCCTTTCCTTCTCCAGAAATTCTTGCCCATAAAAATGTTTTTGGAATTGTTTGAAATTGAATTAAATATTAAATAAATTGAGGTAGAATGCATGTTATTGTAATATTCTTGTCAATGAACATAATACATATTTTGCTTTGTTTAGATCTTTTAAAATAATTTCTTAATATGGCTTTTCAATTCAACCTCTTCCTTTCTTCTCTTCTTCTCGCTTCTCTATTATCCTGTCTTCTTTTTATAATTCTAAAGTAATCTACAGACACCAGAGCTTTTCATCTATACCCCAATTTGCTTGCCCCAGCTTTCTACAAAGTCCTAAATCCAGAATGTGATTTCAATGCCCTATGGCATCCTATGAAGCCTTCCCTGATAAAGTATATTTCATCGTGATTATGTTCTTGCTGTTTTTCCCTTCTGTACATGTTGTTGCTTGACTTTAAAATGTGTTTGTTATGAGGCACTTTCACTTTTCTTTACTTTGTTGTTCTTTGATGGTTTCCTCTAACATTATTGTCTCTCCTCATACAAGCCTATGGCAACTTTCTACGGTAACCCTTCATTGGGCTAGTAAAAGACTTGACATTAGTTTAGCCTGACACTGAAAATCATTTATTAAATGAGTAAAAATTTGCCATGAGTGATTCTTTTATCCAATGAGCCTCTAACTTTTAGAGTCAATCACCATTCCTAATGGGTAATGAAGAAAGAAACCTCTCTCACTCACTGTAAGATCCTTTTCATGGCTTGTCAACATGGCTTTCATTCCATTGAAGAAAATAATCTATCATTTAGTATCAAACTATTTGCTTCTCAAATTGAATATCTCAGAATAATAAATCAAAAAATAAAAGTCATGAATCAAAAATGCCACCTGAACACATTCTATATTTTTTCTCAGCACAGCCCTAAAGTTACTGCTACATTAGAATGAATCATCAGATAATCAACATAAAGCCTTATTTAAGTTAACCATTCATAAAGTGAGGCTAGCTTTGGATTCCAGTATACTTTAGAACTTTACAGAGATAATAAAAACATCCAAATGTATGTCATATTAACCTGAATGGCCCCATTTCTGTATAAATGAGATGAGTCTTCTTAAACTTGCCTCAGCCTTCCCAGGGAGCCTTCTCACAGGTCACATCTAAATAACCTATTTCCTTGGTGGTACCACCATATGATTTTCTTCTCCTTTGCCTTTGAACCCCTCTCAGATGTTCTTTATTTATCTCTTTGCCAAACCAAACATTAGACATTTTTAAAGATTCTTATTACATACTACATGAGTTGAGGAGCAAATTTATTTGGCCATATGTTCATTCAGCAATGATGTTGTAGACTGTTTACTGACAGTCTACAACACTATGTTCTGTGCTGTGAGAAACCATGAATGAACCAGATCAGGTCTCTGACAACAGACAACTTACCCTGAAAATGAGATAGAGGAAGAGGAAAAATTTTACGCACAGGAATTATTAAGTGGAGCACAAAAGACATTAGGAAGCAGTCCAGAGATTTGCAACCTCCTCATTTCTCAAACAGGCCCCAAGGCAAAGTGTGATGGAAGCAAGGAATGGAGAAAATAGCAGTATCTTTGTAGATAGGAGACTTCATTCTAGTTTTCCTCTTATAACTTACTATAGCTCAATGGTTATGGAATAGAAACTGTTCTTCTATAGGACTCAGTTATCTCACCTGTGAAATGAGAGGACTTTAGGCAATGATTTCCAACTTCACTTTCAGCTTTCACTTTTTATGATTCTATGAAACTGTATTATAAATTGAACGACTTTATGATCAGACTCCTTAGATACTGCATTCATTACCATTAAGTCTACATTAAATAAGTCATGGCTATGATGAAAAACCTGGCAATTGCCAAATCCAAATCTTGGTAATTATTTAAGATAGTAAAATTACATCAGAAGTCAATAACTGGTTCATAAATGTGCAATATTCATAGCCCATGTAAGAGAACCAAAAATAATACAAAAGGTACAACTAGGACAAATGTGATTACCTTAAAACAAATACGTCAATTTTTACATGTATTTTATCTTTAATAAAAATAATTGCCTAGTTCTTTACATTGAAAAATAGTTGTTTAGAATGATGAAAATACCAATGGTTTAAAATTTCTTCATCTCGAATTCATATGAGTACTACACATTATTTTAACAATAAGATAAAACATATTAAAGTTAGTTTATTTTTAAAAGAATTATTTTTTGTGAGGAGTAGTTTTAATGGATCTAACATAAGCAAACAGATAATAAGTGATGTCTCCGAATTTCTGGAGTGACCATAACCCAGACCAAGCAATAAGGAATCCTTCTCTTATGAATCTATCATCATCCAGTCTATGCAGAATATGGACTCCCTGCTTTGTATCTACCTGAATGAGAAGGTCATTGGCCTCTAGACTAAATATCCACCCCCTCAAGGTGGTGGTAGAAACAATAGATACCTCCCTTGCCTCCTTGTTTTTATGTTGTTATTGTTATTTGCCATCAAGTCAGACCCAACTCAGGCAACCCATCCTTGGGTTTCCAAGGCAGTATCACTACAGAAGTGATACTTCTGCCCAAACTTCCTTCCGAAGAGTGGCTGGTGGGTTTGAACCACCAGCCTTCTTGTTAGCAGTCAAGTGCCTTAGGGACTATGCCACCAGAGCTCCTTGTTTTTATAGGACTATTATATATATTTATATATATGGTTGGGCAATCCTACTTCCGTAGTGATACTGCCTCGGAAACCCAAGGAGGGGTGGTCACTATGAGTCAGGGCCAACTC
>NW_006921611.1:204019-212512 GCF_000298275.1 Orycteropus afer afer
TGCTATCCAGAGGGCTGGCGGTTCAAACCCACCAGCCACTCCTCGGAAGGAAGTTTGGGCAGAAGTATATATATACATGACTCTCTACTCCACAATCATCTCCATATTCCATTGAACCTCATCCTGGCCTGATGTCTGTCACTCCTTAAGCTTCTAAATTCTCCTTCTATGAAGTTGAAGTTCACTGAACAACAAACTTTCCTCAGTTTTTAACCAATGTTCTCATTACTTTAACAGATATATCTACTCATCTTTTGAGGGTACTACTTCCTCTACAAGTACTACGATCATCTTTCTGTTCATTTGTCATACTGTGGTGGTTTGCATGTAGCTATGATGCAAGAAGCTACTTCACCAGTATTTTCAATGCCAGTAGGATCACCCATGATATTTAAAATAACTTATACATTATATAACTTTGTATACGGGGCATGTAAAGTGGAGCACAAAAGACGTCATGAAACAATAGAGAATGTTACTGCCTCCTGGCTTCCTGAACAAACCTTAGAAGAGTATATACTCAGCATAGCTCCCAGCCTAGACAGGCTAGGAAGTAAGGCCTCGTTATCTACTTCTGAATATTAGCCAGTGAGAAACTTATAGAGAGAAACTCATGAGGAAAGGCCAATTGATAGAAAAGTACATCATGGTTGGTGAAGTAGAGGGTTAGAGAAAATGAGGGGGAACCTCAATAAGATGGATTGATATAATAGCCAAATTATACCAACAATCATAATACACAGCACAGGTCAACACTTCATTCCATTATAAATGATACTTATAAACTGTAGCCAATTGAGGGACACCTAATAGCAACAACTTCAACTGTACACTTTGATGGTGGCAGTTTATTTTCTCAAAACGTTCATCTTCAAACTAGAGATAGACCTAGACTCTTCCTTGTTAACCAATGCTGCTTTCAGATCCTTATCCTGCCAGCATAACATTAAAATCTATTACATTAAGACTTATAACATTCAGTTAAATCATCCTCTTTGCTCTCTACTGTTATTATTTTTCATATTCCTGATAATTCCTTCTCATCATCAAAAATTGGACCTGGGACTCTCTTCTTACCCACTCCAAGCCCTGCTTTCATTTAGTACAATGTTAGCATCCATTTTCCTGACTTATCCAAATATGCCTCTTTGTTCCTCACCTAATTTCCGAGGACATTCTTCCACAGGCCTTGGCAATTTCATTTTTCATAACTGTTCCACCTCTAAAACACCAGTTTAAACACTTATCTTCAACTGCAGCCATTTTTTTTCTCTACTTTCATTGTTTTGCTACTACCAATACCAACCACCTTAAAATATCATTTTCCTGGTTTAGCCTAACTCTGGAAAAGGCTGTTAGTTTTCTCCTGTTAGAAGCTCTTCTTCCTCAGTAAAAGAAACTTTGAATGTTGTCTTGGCACATGGGTTCTGGAATAAATAATAAAATTCTGAACTTCAACTAGTGGTGATTGTATGAGGGCAGTGCACAATTTAAAGAAGTATCTTTAAATGAAAAGTATATGTTTTGCATTGTCTCTTCCTTCTTTCCAGCTTGATAGAATGTAGTCAGAATGGCTGGATATGCAGAAACACTCTAGTTTCATGCAGTGACCTTAGGAAAGGAAGCCTCACAGCAGATGAAGAAAAGTTCAAGAACAACATGGAGCACAATATTGAATGTTGAGAAAGAGAAAATGTATTTTATTCAGCATTTATTGTGGTTGTCTTATTCTTTGCTTTATTTTGTTTTCATTTTTGGTTACTTGCTATTGAACTTCCCTCGCTCATCTGTCAGTTTGCCATACTGTGGTGGCTTATGTGTTGTCATGAGGTTGGAGGCTATGCCATCAGAATTTTGAATGCAAGTAGGGTCACACATGATGGACAGGTTTCAGAGGAGCTTCCAGACCAAAGACAGACTGGGAAGAAGGATGGGGTCATCAGCTTCTCAAAAAATTGAACAGTAAAAACCTTTTGAATAGTAGTAAAACACTGTCTGGTACATTACTGGAAAATTTTGTGAATAGCCATGAAACTTTGTCTGAAATAGTGCTGGAAGATGAACCTCTTAGGTTGGAAAGCACACAAAATACAACTAAAGAAGAGCTGCCTCCTGAACATAGAGTTGACTGTAATTAAATGGATGGAGTAAAGCTTTTAGGACCTTCCTGTGCTGATGGGGCACAACCCACAATGGGAAGAAACAGCTGCAAACATTGCTGATATCAAATATTTCATTCATGGTTTAAAATCAAGAAAGATGTTTTTTAGGGTTGTCTTTCATCATACTTATTCAATCTGTACACTGAGCAAATAATCAGAAAACCTGGACTATATGGAGAAGAAACAGCATCAGGATTGGAGGAAGACTCATTAACCACCTGCAATATGCAGATGACACAACCTTACTTGCTGAAAATGAAAAGGACTTGAAGCACTTACTTATGAAGATCAAAGACTACAATCTTCAGTATGGATTACACCTCAAGATAAAGAAAACAAAAATCTTCACAACCAGACCAATAACACCATCACAGTAAATGGATAAAAGGTTGAAGTTGTCAAAGATTTCATTTTACTTAGATGCCCAGTCAACACCAATGGAAGCAGCAGTCAAGAAATAAGATGTCATATTGCACTGAGCATGTCTGCTGCAAAAGACTTCTTTAAAGTGAAAAGCAAAGTGTCATTTTGAGGACTAAGATGCACCTACCCCAAGCCATGGTATTTCAATTGCCTTATATTCATGTGAAAGCAGAATAATGAATAAAGAAGACCAAAGAAGACTCAATGCCTTTGAATTATGGAATTGACAAAGAATACTAAAAATACCATGCACTAAGGAGCCGAAATGCTCCTTAGAAACAAGAATCCCCAGACTTCATCTCACCTAATTTGGTCAGATTTTCAGAAGAGACCATTCTCTGGCAAAGGATATTACATTTGGTAAAGTAGAGACTCAGCAAAAAAGAAGACTGTTAACAATGTGGATTGACACAGTGGCTGCAACAATGGGCTCAAGCATAGGAAGGACTGTGAGGATGGTGCAGGCCTGGACAGGGTTTAGTTCTGTTATACATGGGGTTGCTATGAGTTGGAGCTGACTTGACAGCAACTAACTGGAAGAGATCCATATTTGTACCTATGCCAAAGAAAGGTGATCCCACAGAATGTGGAAATCGAATGATATCATTAATATCACACACTTACTGAAGATAATTCAAAAATGGCTACGGCAGTATATTGACAGAGAACTTCCAGAAATGCAAGCTGGATTCAGAAGATGACATGCAAAAACGGATACCATTGCTGATGTTAAATGGATCTTGGCTGAAAGGAAAGAATAGCAGAAAGATGCTTACTTGTGTTTTATTGACTATGCAAAAGCATTTGATCATACAGATCATAACAAATTATGGATAACAATAAGAAGAATGGGAATTCCAGAACTTAATTCTGCTCATGAGGAACTTGTACATAGACCAGGAGGCTGTTGTTTGAACGGAACAAGGGGACACTGCAAGGTTTAAAATCAAGAAGAGAGAGTGTCAAGGTTGCATCCTTTCATCAATCTGTATGCTGAACAAATAATCTGAGAATTTGGACTATATGAAGAAGAACGTGGCATCAGAATGGGAGGAAGACTCATTAACAACCTGTGTCATGCAGATGACACAACTTTGCTCTCTGAAAGTGAGGATGACTTGAAACACTTAATGATGAAGATTTAAGACTACAGTCTGAAATATGGATTACACCTCAATATAAAGAAAACAAAAGTCCTCACAATGGGACCAATAAGCAGCATCACCATAAGTGGAGAAAAGATTGAAGTTGTCAAGGACTTCATATTACTTAGTTCTACAATCAACACCAATAGAAGCAGCAGTGAAGATATCAGATGCTGTATGGCATTGGGCAAATCTGCTGTAAAGGACCTCTTTCAAATGCTGAAGAAGAAAGATATTGCCTTGAAGACTAAGGTGCGCCTGGCACAAGCCATGGCATTTTCAATTGCCTCTTATGCACGTGAGAGCTGAGCAATGAAAAAGGAAGATAGAAGAAGAGTTAATACTTTGAGTTGTGGTGTTGGCAAAGAATGCTGAAAGTACCATGGACTGCTAAAAGAACTAACAAGTCTGTCCTGGAAGAGGTGCAGCCAGAAAGGTCCTTGGAAGCCAGAAAGGCCAGACTTCGTCTCAACTACTTTAGTCATCCTGTAAGAAGGGATCATTCCCTGGAGAAAGATAACATGCTTGGTAAAGTGGAGGGACAACGAGGAAGGGGAAGGCCCTTAATGAGAAAGATTGACACAGTGGCTACAACGATGAGCTCCAGTATAGCAAAGATCGTGGGGCTAGCATAGGACCGAGTAGTGTTTCATTCTGCTGTACAGGAAGTCACTATGAGTTGGAGATGACTTGATGACACCTAACAACAACAACAACAAAAATCGAACCTTATCAGTAGAACAACTATCCATTTTACCCATGCCTTTCTCTTAACCTCGACGGCACATAACAACACAACAACAACAACCACATGAATCAGGAGAAGTGTTCATCATTCTGCTTGACCCATGAATTTGGAACTTGCCAGCTACCACAATTGTATGAGTGATTCCTTCGAAATAAATTTCTCTGTATATGTGAAGTGAAGATATATGCTTCACTGTTTTTGATCCTCTAGAGAATCTTGCCTATGATATCCATCTGTTGTTGTTGTTGTCATGTGCTGTCGAGTCAGACCCAACTCACAGCGACCCCTTCTTGGGTTTCTGAGGCAGTATCACTATGGAAGTAGATTGCCCCAGCCTTCCTTCCGAGGAGTGGCTGGTGGGTTTGACCCGCCAGCCTTCTGGTTAGTAGTCAAGTGCCTTAACCACTATGCTACCAGAGCTCCCATCTACTAGGCATTAAATTTTGAAGTTCTTCAAGTCTCATTTCTATTCCATGTTCTCTTATTCCATTTTCTCTCCCCAGGGAATTTCATCCAAAATCATACTTTAATTTACCACTTATATTGAAATAGTTCATGAATTTACATATATCTAAGCCCTATCCTTAGATCTCCAGAACTCATTTGAGTTGATAAATTTTAATCCCTTAGAACAAAGTATAACACATTTTAAATACTAAATAACCATTAGCCATAATTTTATTCTATGTACACCTTCATATTTGACATCTCTTAGATGTATCAGAGGCACTTAAAACTTGGTGTGTTCAAAAGGAACACTTGTTATTCCTCTGACATTATATGTGTTCTTCCTGATATATATTTTTTTCTTATTCAGTAAGACCTACCTATTATCTAGTCATAGGAGCTCTGGTAGCATAGTGCCTATGGCACTTGACCGCTAACCAGAAAGGTGGCAGTTCAAACCCACCAGCCACTCCTCAGAAGGAAGGTTGGGCAATCTACTTCCATGGAGATAATGCCTCGGCAACCAAAGGAGGGGTTGCTATGAGTCGGGGCTGACTCGACGGCACATAACAACAACAACAACATTATCTACTCATACAAGTCAGAAACCCGGAAGTCATTTTTGACAATTTTGTCTTTTAATTTACTCTCTGAAAATATTGCACATCACTCTCCCTCTCAATCTTTAGCCCATAGATAAGCCACTGTCTTCTCTTGCCTAAATTACTACAATATCTTACCACTATTTATCCCAAACACACTTCCTCTATATGCTGTTTTGCAAACTCAGTGATCTTTTCAAAATAATGTATTTGTGTTACTCTTCTCTATGGCACGCACACTTTTAACATAGTTGTGGCAAAGCAAAATGCCTTCTCGTGGCTTGCAGGGCTTCTCCAGCTTCCTCTTTCCCTTTATTACCCTTACCATCATTTCCTACCTGCCACCACTGTTTGTAATTTTATTTGTTTTTCTGCAGTGCTTCCTCGCCTCCACTGCTCTTATTTTGCTTCATAATTTTAATGCTGCATCCTGTCATATCTTTCTACACAATATTCAGTCTGCCTAGAAAATATTTCACTCCCTCAACTAGCTTACCCTTATTTAGCTTAAGGAAACCTTCTACATGCTCCTTTACTAGGACAAAGCTCCCCTACCATGGTTCCCATGATACTTATATAGTACTTGTTACTATTGCAATTTCATATAAGTTTGTGATAATTTGATTAATGCTTATCATTCTTAGTATCTATGAAGACAAAGGGTTTATTCACCTTTATATCTAGGCTGTATCTTTGATATCTAGTTGCTATTAAAAGACTATGTATCCAATGGATGAATGAATAAATACCTGAAATAAGTTACCTCTTTTGAAAACTATCCAGGAAAATTTAAACTACATTTTTTTTTCTTTTCATTTTGTTCATGAAATTTCTTACAGTGAGCTGTGGCTTTCAAAATAATTTTTACTTTAAAGCTGAATTAAAGTTTGATAAAATGATTTATAAAAAGGCATGTAAGTGTAAAAGTATGTGTGCTTGGAGAATAGAAGTTGTCCTTCCTTTTCTTTGCTATTTTTTTTTTTCCTCATCCTCCTCAACAGCAAATCACCCTTGAAAGGGGAAACAATACTTAAGGGGACTAACAAAATGCAAAGATTATATGTGTAATGGGTGTGAAAAAGACCATGAGGACCCTTTATATCTGGACAGATGGCCAATATTTGTGGGATTGTGTGGTAGGGTCTCCCAGTACTTAAAATAAAGAGAGCATCAAGAGGTGCCCTGTTCAGTGCCTTCTCCAGGTCTCATTTAACAAAACATGGCACTGAGTGAAGTCTAGGAAAGGACAATATCATTCTTAATTACGTAGCACTGATTGAGCCAAGAAATAACAATGTTGCAAACAGAGTTTTCTACATATGAATAATCACCAAATGAGGGGTAAAAATAATAAGCGTAAATTTAACCAAGAGAAAACATTTGCTAAAGGCTGAGGGATTTCAGAAAGTTTTGTGGTTAAAATAAAAAAAGACTAGAGTTCATCATTGATGAATAGAGTTTTGCTGATTTAAGAACACTCAGAAGAATATTCTAAGTAGTAGAAGCAATGAGGAACACAAATCTGAAGATATTTTCAAGGGGTAATTAGTAGTCAACTCTTGCTGGATTTGAGAGTTTACATGAGAGAGGATTGAGATCTAAAGTTAGGAATTATTTCACTAAGGAGGATCCATTAAATGTTTGAGTGGTGATGGTTTAGGGATATGAACTTTCTCAAGGTCATTTAGAAAAGAATGAAACAGGCAAAGAATGTAGAGCACATGTCACTATTTATTCCATTAATCTATGATGAGTAATTGTGAGAGAAAGAAGAATGTAATTTTGACTACCTATTCATAGTGGCTAAGACACTTGCCTGCTAACCAGACGGCTGGCGGTTCAAACCCACCAGCCACTCCTCGGAAGGAAGGTTGGGCAATCCTACTTCCGTAGTGATACTGCCTCGGAAACCCAAGGAGGGGTCACTATGAGTCAGGTATGACTCGACAGCACATAACAACAACAAATTCTGTATTAGAGGGAGCTCTGGTAGCATAGTGCCAAAGGCACTTGAGTGCTAACCAGAAGGCTGGCAGTTCAAACCCACCAGCACTCTTCGGGAGGAAAGTTGGGCAATCTACTTCCGTAATGACACTCCCTCGGCAACCCAAGGAGGGTCGCTATGAGTGAGGTCCGACTGGACAGCACATAACAACAACAACAACAACAACAACATTCTGCATTAGAATTCTGGTGGCATAATGGATAAGACATTTGTCTGCTAAACAGAAGGTCTAAACCAGATGCTTCTAAACCAGCTGCTCTGCCTACTTCCATAAAGATTTACAGCCTCAGGAGCCCAAACGGGGTTGCTATGAGGGTAGCTTGATAGCAGTGAGGGTTTTTGTTGTTGTTATTATGTAACATGTCACACTAGACATTTTACATACACTATGGGCTCAAGTATAGCAAGGATTAGGAAGATGGTACAGGAGTAGGCAGTGTTTCATTCTGTTGCATTAAGGGTCATTATGAGTCAAAATTGACTCAATGGCACCTACCAACATCAAGCACAAGGTATTTCATCATTATAAAAACAACAAATTGTAGATTAGTATGACTACTTGAAGATGACAACCAAAAGGATATTTAGATTTAAATTGCAAAAGATCACAAATGTAGTGAGTTCTGGGCTCTAGATTTGAATCTGGGTATATAAGATTACAAAGTAACAAATCTTCTTCAGTTTAATATATCTTTGTTGTTGTCAGGTGTCATCAGGTTGTTTCTGACTCATAGCGACCCCATGCACAGCAGAACGAAACACTGCCCGATCCCGCGCCAGGCCCACAATCCCTGCTATACTTGAGCCCATCATGGCAGCCACTGTTCAATCCATCTCGTTGAAGGCCTCCCCCTCTTTTGTTGACCCTCCACCCTACTAAGCATGGCATCCTTCTCCAAGGATTGGTCCCTTCTGACAACATGACCAAAATAGGTGAGACGAAGTCTGGCCATTCTCGCTT
>NW_006921611.1:212634-213950 GCF_000298275.1 Orycteropus afer afer
TTACTCATTGTCCAGCTCTCACATGCATACCAGGCGATTGGAAATACCATGGCTTGTGTCAGGCGCACTTTAGTCCTCAAGGAGACATCCTTGCTCCTCAGCACTTGAAACAGTTCCTTTAGAGTTGACTTTCCCAATGCTAGATGTCGTCTAATCGATGCTGCTTCCATTGGCATCGATTGTAGAAACAAGCAACGTGAATTCTTTGACAACCTCAATCTTTTCTCCATTCATTGTGATGCTGCTCATTGATCCAGTTGTGAGGATTTTTGTTTTCTTTATATTGGATAGAATCCATACTGCAGATTGTATTATTCAACCTTCATCAGTAAGTGCCTCGAGTCATCCTCACTTTCAGTAAGCAAAGTTGTGTCATCTGCATATCTCAGGTTGTTAATGATTCTTCCTCCAATCCTGATGCCACATTTTTCTTCATGTAGTCCAGCTTCTTGGATTATTTTCTCAGCATATAGATTGAATAAGTATGGGGAAAGGATACAACCCTGATACACTCCCTTCCTGATTTTAAACCATGTGGTGTCCCCTAGTTCTGTTTGAACGACAGCCTCCTGGTCAAGGTACAGGTTCCTCATGAGTACAATCAAATGCTTGGGAATTCATATTATTCTCAATGTTATCCATCATTAGTCATGATCCACACAATCAAATGCCTTTGCATAGTCAATAAAACACAAGTAGACATCATTCTGGTATTCTTTGCCTTGAGCCAAGATCCATCTGACAACAGCTATGATATCCCTTGTTCCACATCCTCTTCTGAATCCAGCTTGAACCTCTGGAATTTCTCTGTCAACATACTGCTGCAACCGTTTTTGAATTATCTTCAGTAAAATGTTACTTGCGTGCAATATTAATGATATTGTTCTATAATTTCCACAATCTGTGAGATCATCTTTCTTTGGAATGGGTACAAATATGGATCTCTTCCAGTCAGTTGGCCAGGTAGCTGTCTTCCAATCTCTTGGCATAACCAAGTGAGTGCCTCCAATGGGGCATCCATCCATTTGTTGAAATATCTCAATGGGTATTCCGTCAATTCCCGGAGCCTTGTTCTTCGCCAAGTCTTTCATAACAGCTTTGACTTCCTCCTTCAGTACCATTGGTTCTAGACCATATGCCACTTCCTGAAATGGATGAAGATCAACCAGTTCCTTTTGGAACAGTGGTTCTGTATATGCCTGCCATCTTCTCTTGATGTTTCCTGCACCATTCAATATTTTGCCCATAGAATCTCTCAATATTGCAACTCGAGGCTTACATTTTTTCTTCAGTTCTTTCAGCTTGAGAAATGCTGA
>NW_006921611.1:231282-233225 GCF_000298275.1 Orycteropus afer afer
TTAGTCCTCAAGGAGACATCCTTGCTCCTCAGCACTTGAAACAGTTCCTTTGCGGTTGACCTTCCCAATGCTACACGTTGTCTAATGTCCTGACTGCTGTTTCCATTCGCATCGATTGTAGAACCAAGCAATGTGAATTCTCTGACAACCTCAATCTTCTTTCCATTTATTGTGATGCTGCTCATTGGTCCAGTTGTGAGGATTTTTGTTTTCTTTATACTGAGACATAATCTATACTGCATACTATATTTTTCAACCTTCATCAGTAAATGCCTCAAGTCATCCTCACTTTCAGCAAGCAAAGTTGTATCGTCTGCATATCTCCGGTTGTTAATGATTCTTCCTAAATTTGCCCCTAGGTTTTCCTTGAGGAATGCCATAGTTTTAGGTTTCACATTTAAGTCTTTGATCCATCTGGAGTTTCTGTTTTTTCTGTATGGTCTGAGGTAGAGATCTTGTTTTATTTTTCTGAAAATGGATATTTAGTTTTGCCAACACCATTTATTAAACAAACATTCTCTTTTCCATTTAATGAATTTCAATCTTTTGTCAAAGATCAGCTGACCATAGGTTGATGGATCTATTTCTGGGTTCTCATTTCTATTCCATTGATCTATGTGTCTGTCATTCAACCCATACCAGGCAGTTTTTACTACTGTGGCTGTATAGTAGGTTTTGAGATCTGACAGTGTGAGATCTCCTACTTTGTTCTTCTTCTTCAATAGTGCTTTGCTTATCTCTTTCCATATAAAGTTAGTGATTGTTTGTTTCATATCCTTAAAAACTGTTGATGGTATCTGAATTGGAATTTCATTGAATGTATAAATTGCTTTGGGTAGAATGGATATTTTCACAATGTTCAGTATTCCTATCCATGGGATTTTCTTCCATTTATGTAGATCTCTTATGGTTTCTTGAAGTAGGTTTTTTTTTTTTATAGTTTTCTTTGTAGAAGTCTTTTGTGTCCTTGGTAAGATTTATTCCCAAGTATTTTATGTTTTTGGTAGCTATTGTAAATGATATTGATTTCCTTATTTCTTTTTCAGCAATCTCTTTGCTGGTGTAGAGGAATCCAACTGATTTTTCAATGTTGCTCTTGTATCCTGCCACGATGCTAAATCTCTCAATTAGTTTCAGTAGATTTTTGACTGAGTCTCTTGGGTTTTCTAGGTATAGGGTCTTATCATCAGCAAATAAATAGGGATAATTTGACATCTTCCTTACCAATTTGATGCCTTTGATTTCCCTTTCTTGCCTATGGCCCTGGCTAGGACTTCCAGTACAATGTTGAATAGAAGTGGTGATAGAAATCATGCTTGTCTGGTTCCTGTTCACAAGAGGAATGGTTTCAGTCTCTCTCCATTAGGTATAGTGTTGGCTGTTGGTTTTGCATAGATGCCCTTTATTATGTTGAGGAGTGTCCCTTCTATTCCTATTTTCCTGAGAGTTTTGATCAAGAATGGAATTGGATTTTATCAAATGCCTTTTCTGCATCAATTGATATGATCACATGGATTTTCTCCTTTGTTTTATTTATATGGTGGATGATGTTGATTGTTTTTCTAATGTTGAACCATCCTTGTATACCTTCTTTGTCTCGTATGGTGGTTTTTGTCTTAAAGTCAATTTGACCAGAAATTATTATTGCCATTCCTGCTCTTTTACAGTTACCATTTGCTTGAAATATCTTTTTCCAACCTTTGATTTTAGTCTACTTTTGTCTTTGTCTCTAAGGTGTGTCTCTTGTAGACAACATATTGATAGGTTTTGTTTTCTTACCCAATATGCAACTCTCCATCTCTTGAGTGGTGCATTTAATCCATTAACATTCAGTGTAATTATTGACAAGTATGAATTGGTTGCTGTCATTTTGTTATGTGTTTTTTCATGGTGTCCCTGGTTTCTTTGTTCCATATTATTTTCTGTGCTGAGCTTGTTATGTT
>NW_006921611.1:233325-241841 GCF_000298275.1 Orycteropus afer afer
TTGATAAAATTCTTCAATTTCCTCATCTTTGGCTTTGGTGGTTGGGGCATAAATTTGAATAATAGTAGTATTAAATGGTCTTCCTTGTAGGCATATGGATATTATCCTATCACTGACTGCATTGTACTTCAGTACAGATCTTGAAACATCCTTTGTGATGATGAATGCCACACCCTTCCTCTTCAAACTGTCTTTCCCGGCATAGTAGATCACATGGTTGCCTGATTCAAAATGGCCAAAACCAGTCCATTTCAGCTCACTAATGCCGAGGATATCAATCTTCATGCGTTCCATTTCGTTTTTGACAACTTCCAATTTTCCTAGATTCATACTTCATACATTCCATGTTCTGATGATTAATGGATGTCTGCATCTGTTTCTCTTCAATTTGAGTGGTGCCACATCAGCAAATGGAGGTCTCGAAAGCTTTACCTTATCCATGGGACTAAAGCTGGGTTTAATCTGATGATGCAGCTCTTTCCCTGTCCTATTTTGAGAGCCTTCTAATCTAACTGGACTATTCATAAAGTTGTGCTGTGATGTATCAAACAGTGTTTCTTTGCTATTCATAAGGTTTTCCCTGGCCAATTATTTGAGAAGTGGATGGCTTCTTCCTTCTTCCTAGTCTGTCTCAGTCTGTAAGCTGGGATGATACCTGTGCACTATGTGCATCCCGCTGGGTTAGAAACACCAGTGGCTCAGCCTCAAAATTCACATAAACACGTCACCATGGTAGGACAAACTGACAGACAAGTTTGCCTCCCTGTTGGAAACCTCTCGTACCACCCTTACCTGGGTCCCTGTGGCTGACTCCTCCTTTGTCCAGATTCCTAGGACTTTTAATCCCCTTTCTCCTGCTCACCTGCCCTGCTGCTTTGGGTGTGCCTGAGTTCCTCTCTTCACCTGGATCCCTGCAACTGACTGCTCCTCTATCTGCGTTCCTGGCTTTTAATCCCCCTTTTTCCTGCTCTCCCTCACTGCTGCTTTGGGCGTGTGTGAGTTCCTCTCCTCTCTTGGATCCCTGTGGCTGACTGCTCCTCTGTCTAGGTTCCTGGCTTTTAATCCCCCTTTTTCCTGCTCTCCCTCACTGCTGCCTAGGCGTGCCTGATTTCCCTCTCCGCACCTGGATCCCTGAGGCTGAGCTCTAGCTACCACCTTCCTTCTTTTTTTCCCTTTGTAACCAGAAGCCTTTATATGTAATATAAACATGCAAAGATTCAAATTGTGATATAAAGCAATTGGCAGCACAGGCCTTTTCTAAATCCGATCTATAGTCTCAGGAGGGATGGGTTATATTTTTAGCAATCACAATATAAAAGAAGAGATGGAAGATGGTGATTATATTGTGAAATATAACAAGCAAATTTATTAACTGCTTGAAAGTAGGGCTGATAGACATTTTAAAATGATATTTTGAGACTTGATAAGTCAGAAAAATAAGAATTTTTTTTCCTTTGTTTTGTTTTTAATTACAAAATTATGAACTAGAATTTAAACATATTTGGCAAAAGTGATGGAGAAACACCTCATTTGGTGGGTAAGACATACAAGTTGGTGCTCAAGAGAGGTAAACAAGCAATAATATTAACTTAAGAATTACATCTAATGACATCCATTATGTCCTTTCCCTGTGTCTCCCCAGTGCCCATGTTTTGGTAATGATTTGTCTGACCATCTTCAGAGTTAGCCCTGCCTTGGGTTATCAGTCTCATAAATTTCTTCTATCAAGGAATCATGACAAACTTCAAGTTGGACCTTTTGCTGATTTTCCTCTGAGCTACTGCCTTTCTACTTTGCTTTGTACCTTGGAAGATCTCTCTTTATTATATTCCAGTTTCGCTAAATGGGATCTGTTCGTGTTACCTGAGCTTAAGTAATAGCTCCACTGTCTTGTAGGACTCCCATATTTTCCTAGATAAATAATTTTCCCTCCTTTCTATTCTATTCTTTCAGGCTCAGGTACTGCTCTAAACCCAGACAAGGAGGCAGTGATCTTGACATATGCTACCTACCTTACTTTCAGTACTTTGTGTTCACATGTAGGAGCTCTGGTAGTGTAGTGCCACAGGCATTTGACTACTAACCAGAAGGCTGGCAGTCCAAACCCACCAGCCACTCCTTGGATGGAAGGTTGGGA
Source organism: Orycteropus afer afer (assembly GCF_000298275.1). Lineage (NCBI taxonomy): Eukaryota > Metazoa > Chordata > Mammalia > Tubulidentata > Orycteropodidae > Orycteropus > Orycteropus afer. The sequence continues at coordinate 235,463 of NW_006921611.1, forward strand.
AATCTACTTTGTAGTGATACTGCCTCAGAAACCCAAGGAGTGGTTTCTAAGAGTTGGGTCTGACTCGACGGCACAAAACAACAGCAACAACATGGAAGGACCATCTAGTGGATCATGTCGGTCAGCACTTCTCATGCTAGACCAGATTCCATCTTAAATAGCAAAACAAAACAAACAAAAAACCTTCCCTTAACTCATTGTTGAGCTCTAGCTACCACCTTCTTTCTTTACTTCCCTTTGTAACCAGAAGCCTTTATATGCAATACAAACATGCAGAGAATCAAATTGTGCTATAAAGCAATTGGCAGCATAGGCTTTTTCTAAATCTGATCTATAATCTCAGGAGGGATGGTTTAAAGTTCTTTACTTTGGAAGTGGAGGATGGGAGGATGGGTTAGACTGAGAAATGGTAGGATTGAATTAAGAAAATAGAAAGTACCCCCACATATCCAGTATTCCTTCAGCCTAATATCAGTCAGTCTGTTATCAAGAGACATTAGAATCATTGCAGATGCCCTGGAAGTCCCTGACAACACCCAGAATAGTTCTTGTCTATATTTTAACAGGAGTGGATAACTACTATATGGTCAGGACTTGGATAAATGGGGACCACATAGCCAGAGTCTTAGAACTATCAACATTATAGTTGCACAGGTCATTTCATTAACCTTGCAATAATGGGACTTCACTCCTCGGAAGGAAGGTTGGACAATCTTACTTCCGTAGTGATACTGCCTCGAAAACGCAAGGAGGGGTCGCTATGAGTCGGGGCCGACTCGATGGCACATAACAACAACAACAACAAATGGGACTTCACATTTTATACAGCTGAAATTTTTGGACCCTGTTCATTAGATTATGGTAGAGTTTTGTGAAGTTGTGTTCTGTTTCCATTACTCTGACACTCTGTAATCTTCTTTTACTCTCTCCCACTTCACTGAAACTGCTTTACTCAAGGTCACTAATGATAACCATAGTGCTAAATCCAATGTACCAATTATTTGCCTTTATTTTATTTGACCTGCATTCAATACACTTGGTCTTTTCTTCCTTTTACTTATTTTTAATACACACTCCTTTATTTGTGTTCTTTTTACTAGAAGGACAATTATTTTCAAATGTCTTTTATGCTTCTCCTTCTTCAATTTGACCTCTACATACTGGAGCAACTCAGGGCTTCATCCTAAATCCTCCTCTGTGTCTGGATTTACTCATTTATTTCAGTGTATTTAAATAGAATATGTATGCTGATATAAAATTTCAAATGTATATTTCTAGTATACAATTGCGAGCTCTGGTGGTGTAGTGCCTAAGGCATTTGACTGCTAACCAGAAGGCTGAAGGATCAAACCCACCACTCACTCCTTCGAAGGAAGGTTGGACAATCTACTTCCATAGTGATACCACCTTGGAAACAAAAGGAAAGGTTATCTTTTGAGTTTTAAGATTATATATATATATATATATATATATATAATGTAGTGTGTGTGTATATATACATATATATATATATATGTATATATACACAGGCAATTCAAATTTTTAAAAAACAAAATTTTATTATTATCAGTCTTTCTTTCCTATTCTTCTACCTGATTATTCTAAGAAATCTTTCTAATTTCTAACTTTTCCATCTCACTGTTCTCTTAATTCAGGAATAAGGAGTCATTCTTTATTCTTTCAGTCATGCACTCCCTTTGTTTCTCAAATCAACCTTAGATTATCATCATTTAAAGGAGCTCTGGTGGTGTAGTGCCTAAAGGATTTGACTGCTAACCAGAAGGTTGGTAGTTCAAAGCCACCAGCTACTCCATGGAAGGAGAGTGGGCAATCTACATCCGTAAAGATTGACAACCTCAGAAACCCAATAGGTATTGCTATGAGTCGGAATCAACTCGATGGTAGTGAGTTTGTTTTTTATTTTTTTGGTTTGTCTGGACTATGGGCATTGACTACTGACTTGCCTTTCAGGGACCGTCACACCCATTCATTCAATCTTTTTTCCCTATATTAGCAAGTTCTTCTGGTAGTGGTTAAGGCATTTGGCTGCTGATCAAAACGTCAGTGGTTCAAACCCAACAGCCAATTCATGGAAGAAAAGTAAGATAGTCTGCCTTCGTAGAAATTTACAGCCTTGGAAACCCAAGGGTCACTATGAGTCAGAATCAACTTGATGGCAGTGAGTTTGTTTGTTTTGTGGATCCTCTTAAGAGATAAATTAAATATTGTCACTTTCCAGCACAACACCCCTCAGTGACTTCCTTTTCAACTCAGAAGAAAACCCAATACTTTTATCAAGCACTGTAGGATACTATCACAGAGCTGGACCATTGTTTTCATTCCTCTCTGAGTACCAGTCTCACAGGTATTGTCTCAGGTATCCTTACATGCATGGTCTTTGTCATCTCAGGGCCAGTGAATTTGTGTTCTTTCTCTATGAGATGGTTTCATTCGATTTTCTTTTCTATAGGTCTCCACATAAATGGTACCTCCTCAAGGAAGATTTCTTTAATAAACATAGTTAAAATTGGTCCCTCCAGGGTTTTTCTATCTCAACTCTCAGTTTATTTCTATTACACACTTTGCATCATATTGAAATGTTCATATATATATATAACTTATTTGAAAGTATGGACTACAACTATCTTGTTCATCACTATGTCCCTAGAACTTACCACAGTGCCTGATAAATAGTGGATATTTGTTTTGGCTCTCTATTGATGCTATAACAGACATATTACAAATGTATGGCTTTAACAAACAGGGATTTATTCTCTTACAGTTTAGGAGGACACAAGTCTGAATTCAAAGTGCCAGCTCTAAGGGCCAGAAGGACCCTCTAGCTTGGGCTGTGCCTCTTGCTTCCAGCCCACTAGAGCTGGAGGCATCTCTTCACTCAAGTAGCTGATGGCTGCTGAGGATGACAAACCCAAAGTTGACAAATAAAGTGGCCTAGTCCCAAGATTATCAAGGAAGACAACAGGCCACTAGTTCGAGTCCAGAAGTCCCAAGATAGCCAGGCAACATGGTAGGCAGCTGAATGAAGACTCTGCTAAATCTAGGATCCAAGTATGACAAAAAAGCTAGAGACCTTTCTCAAAGCTTCTTATATACTGGAAGCATACTACATCCCTGAGGCAGTTACTAACCTGCTCCTGTAGATTCAACCATGGAGTTGATTACCTATCTCATCATGGGTAATAATTACATCCAACTGCCCAGCCACTCAAAACCAGGCCCAGCCAAGTTGGCACATAACCTTAACTACCACAATAGTCACTAAATATTCTTTCCATAAAAGAATTGTCAAAAAGAATTATCATTGAGGAAAAAATTTAGGAAACTATAACAGAGAAAGAAGAACATTTAAAGAAGTAAATTTTAACCTATGGTGTTTTCTTTAGAGCATGTGAAGAGAATTAGGCCTAAAGCAAAGAGATAATCTAGAAAAGTTAGTAAATTAGCATTACCTTGGAGCAATTTTGTCAAATTTGTTTTATCCATGTAACTGGAAGCTCAACAAGGGCTTGAGTTGTGTAATTCCATTGATTTGTAGATGGTCTTCTTGACAGATATCAAATCCTTGCTAATTTATTTCTAGAGAATAGTACAGTGACATGGATAGATATGATGGTTTGGGACATTAGCTTTCAATAGTTGTGTAATTTTATTCAGTGAGTTAAAATCTTTATTTATTTTTTTTTTAATATGATTTGGGTGAAAATTTACAGAGAAAATTCACTTTCCATACAGCAGTTCACATACACTTTATCTCATGACATCGACTATAATTTACCGCAATGCAACAGCTCCTCTCCCACTTCCTCCCGATAGTTACCTCTTCCCTGTGTCCATCCCTCCATGCACTCCTGTCCCCTGAGCTGTCTCCCTGTGCAAAAACAGCCCTTTTTCTCCCATGATTGTTCTCTCCAAGGAGTGTATCTACCTGAGGTAAATGTTCAACTTATATGCCTGTCTTTTGTTTGACTGGAAGCCATAAGTGTGGGTTCAGTTCCAGACCTGAAGAGTAGCTAGGGGCCATAGTCTCAGTGTTTCCACCAGGCTCTATCAGACCAGCAAACCTGGTCCCCCCACCAACTTTTTTTATTGTTGTTGTCCAAATGATTTTGAGTTTTGTTCTACATTGTTCTCCCTCTCTATCCAGGATCTCCTACATAGATTCCTCTCCAAGTTGTTGACAGTGGTAGCCAGGCACCATCTAGTTCTCCTGGTCTCATAGTCGTATAGGATGTGGATCGCATGGTGTACCAGTCACTGTTGTTGTTGTTATGTACCTTTGAGTCATACCCGCCTCATAGAAATCCCCCCTTGGGTTTCCGTGTCAGTATCACTACAGAAATAGATTGCCCAACTTCCTTCTGAGGAGTGGCTGGTGGGTTTGAACCTCTAGCCTTCTGGTTAGCAGTCAAGTGCCTTAGGCACTAGTCACTAGGACTAATTATTTCCACGAATCATTGGCTTTCTTCATTCTCCTTAGTTCTGGACAAGGAGAGACCCATCACTGCATCTAGATGTCTGCTTGCAAGCTTTTAAGATCCCAGTTGCCACTCACCAGAGTAGGAGGTGGAACAATGGTTTGTGTATTATTTATGCCAATTGAGCTCGATGTCCCCTGTGACTATGGTCCTGAGCCCACACGTTCAACTACTCAGTCCCTCTCGGTAGCTGACTGTGACAAGGAAGTGACTACAGCCTTGTCCCTTGTCCGCTCTACTATACAACTGGAAATTCAGATCATAAAAATACACTTATAGGACAATTGTCTGCCAACCATATACATGGTCTTGAGTACACTCCCCCATGCATAGACATACCTAATAGTTCAGCTTGTCCACCCATCTACCCACTCGTATACCCATGTTTGCCTTCACTGACAATGCAGTACTGTATGTGCAAAAGGGTTCATCTTTGTCGTCAGTACCTACCATGTACCTCTCTATGTCTTTCTCTTCCTCAGTGCCACCATGTTGATCACTCACATTTGTTACCTTGGCCTTGTCTTCACCCAAATCAATACTTATCTCCACGTATCTAACAGTGTTCCCTTCCCTCCCCTCCCGCCCCTGTTAAGTAACAAAGAAAATTTCCTTCCATAGATAAACTTTTTCTTGATTTTTACAGTAACGGACTAATACAATATTTATCCTTCTGCAATTGACTTATTTAACTGAGCATAATGTCCTCTAAGTTCTTCTTATTATGTGATGTTTTTCAGATTCTAGGTTATTCTTTAGGGTTGCATAATATTCCATTGTGTGTATGTACCATAGTTTGGTTATCCATTCTTCCTCAGTTAATAGACACCTAGGTAGTTTCCATTTTTTGACTATTGTAAATAGTGCTACGATGACCATGGGTATGCATATGTCTGTTCTTGTCATGGCACTCATTTCTTTGGGATATATACCTAATAATGCAATGGCTGGGTGAAATGGTATTTCTAATTCTAACTTTTAAAGGAATCACCATATTGCTTTCCACTGTGGTTGTACCATTTTATAGTTCCACCAGCAGTGTATGGGAGTCCCAATCTCTCCACATCCTTGTCAGCGTTTGTTATTTTCTGTCTTATTGAACTTTGCTACTAGTGCTGGAGCAAGATGGTATCTCATTGTTGTTTAGATTTGCATCTCTCTTATGGTTAATGATTGTGAGCATTTCTGCATATGATTGTTGGCAGCCTGAATATCCTCCTTACTGAAGTGTCTATTCATGTCTTCTGCCCATTTTTTAATTGGATTATTTGTCTTTTTATTATCGAGGTGTTGGAGTTTTCTATAAATTCTAGAGATTACTCCCTTATCAGATATGTCATTGCCAAATACTTTTTTCCTTATCTGTAGGTTCTCTCTTGACTCTTTTGGAGAAGTCTTTGGAAGCACATAAAAATTTAATTTTTAGAAGTTCCCATTTATCTAGTTTCTCTTCTGCTGTCTGTGAATTTTGGGTTATGCTTGATAGTTTATTTATGGCATACATTGTTGTTTTTAGTTGTTAGGTGCCGTCGAGTTGTTTCTGACTCATAGCGACCCCGTGCACAGCAAAATGAAACACTGCCCAATCCCGCGCCAGCTCCACGATCCCTGCTATACTTGAGGCCATCATCGCAGCCACTGTGTCAATCCATATTGTTGAAGGCCTTCCTCTCTTTTGTTGACCCTCCACCTTACCAAGTATGCCATCCTTCTCCAGGGAATGTTCCCTTCTGACAACATGACCAAAATAGGTGAGGCGAAGTCTGGTCATTCTCTTTTCCAAGGAGAATTTCAGGTGCACTTCCTCCAGGACAGATCTGTTAGTTCTTTTAGCAGTCCATGGTACTTTCAGCATTCTTCGTCAGCACCACAACTCAAAAGCA
>NW_006921611.1:243761-255696 GCF_000298275.1 Orycteropus afer afer
TGGTTGCTGTCATTTTGTTATGTGTTTTTTCATGGTGTCCCTGGTTTCTTTGTTCCATATTATTTTCTGTGCTGAGTTCATTATTTTTATAACAGATCTTTGGAGAAGCAGAAAGAAAAAATATAGTATTATACTATAATATAAAAGTAATATTTGTTTCAATTTTTATATAGCATTTGATAAGTCAGATCTTTTCAAAATTATGTACAAATACTAATTTATTAAATAAGTTTATTTTAAATAAAACTTGTAACAACCCTATGAGGTGGAACTATTATTATCTTGATGTTAGTAATGTGACCAAGATTATAGTAAATTGTAGAGCTTGGATTACAACCCAGGCTGCGGGTCCCAGAACCTGTTCTTTTAACCATTATTATGACTACTGCTACTTACACACACACACACACACACATACATAAAAGTATGTTGTTGTTGTTGTTATTTGCTGTCGAGTCGGACCCAACTCATAGCGACCCTCCTTGGGTTTCTGAGGCAGTATCATTACCGAAGTAGATTGCCCCATCTTCCTTCCGAGGAGTGGCTGGTGGGTTTTAATTGCCAGCCTTCTGGTTAGCAGTCAAGTGCCTTAGGCACTATGCTACCAGAGCTCCCACATAAATGTGTATAGATCTCTATATATGCATGTGCATACACATATAAACTGATTGTCTCATTGAGATCAAAACCTATACTTATGAACTAGCATAGCTCTTCCTCAAGTGACAAACCCAGCCTCAGCTGAGGTGTAATGTATCTCACCTCTTTTATTCTGAAATGACAGTGTTCTCAGACTGTAGTGGGCATCAAAATCACATGAGAGAATTGTTGAAAATACAAATATCTGAGTTGCATCCACAGAGATTTCTTTATCTCTAGGATAAATCTGGGGTGAGTCCCAAGATTTTATGTTTATGATCAGCACTCAATTATTTTTGAAGAAGAGGTTCCAGGACCTCTTTTCAGGATAAGTTGGCATGTGATAGATCTATTTCCTTCTTAGAGATGGCTAAAGTTGTGGTTTTGAGGAGAACTATTCTTTCCCCGGTTAGAACTGAGACAAAACAAATAGGAAAGGAGATTTGTTAAAGAAAGCTTTAAGGACATGTACTCAAAGAGTGCTCAGGGGAGGTAAAGAGATACAGAAATGTGGTGCGGAACATCAAAGAACACCAGAGAGTTAAAGCTTTTCCAAAATAAAATAAAGAACACTCCCTTTCTTTTGCAGTTTTGGTCATTTAACTTATATTTATGAGGATGGGGGAAAAAACTACTTCAGTATCATGATCACTGAACACAGTGTAAGATCTTTGGACATTTTGTAGAAAGAAAGCTGAAGAAAACCTTAGAGTTTTTTGTTTGTTTGTTTGTTTGTTTGTTTGAGATTAAATCAGTTAGGTAAGGAGCTCTAGTGGTGCTGTGGTTAAGTCACTTGGTTGCTAACTAAAAGGTTGGCAGTTTGAACCCACCAATCTCTCTATGGGCAAAAGATGAGGCAGTCTGCTTCTGTAAAGATTTACAGCCTTGGAAACACTATAGGGGTCGTTATGAGTCTAACTTGATTCAATGGCAGTGGGTTTGGTTTGTTGTTTTAAAAAAAAATCAGTCATGTAGTCTCCTTATTCCTGATGGAAGTGAAAGTTACATGAATCATAAATATCTTGCAAGGAAAATGAACCTTGATAATATTTGCCAGGTCTAATTACTCTATATTTTACCATCTCTTTCTTTGTACTATTGGTACCTCGAGAGAAGTGAGCAAGAATGGGAAAAATCTCTTGGTGATATACATGATTTTTTTTTTAAGTTTTTATTTAAATAGTGTAAAACCTAGTATTCCTTACATAAAGCTGTTTAAATCATGCCTTTTGATATGTGTATCAGTGTGTTATCTCCTCGGGGCTACTTATTTCTGTTTATCCACAGATTTAATTGAATCTTTAAGGTTGAATGTCATTTTACTGGAACGAATATAAAGGAGAAGAATAATCAGATTCTGTGAGCATTTCTTCATGTGTGTAGGTGTCAAAATACTACACCTGAATGAAACTAGAATAAGAAGAGGAATTCTTTGTTCTCTAGCTCTTTCTTGAGAAAGGAGATTTATGTGTTGATACTCCTTTAGTAATCATGATGTCTATTATTACAAAGGTGTTTGAGGTTGACACAAATGACCCATCAAAGTCTAACCTTCCACTTTAAATACAAATGTCTGCCATCTCTTTTAAATTAGATGGTAATGAATGCTTTCTTTTTAAGTGCAATATAATATGCATCCTAAGTAAAGATCAGTGTTTCTTTGTCCTATTTACATCAAATCTTCCCTCAATAGTTGCCTTTTAGCTGCCAGTGTAATTGCAGATAACGTGAGCCTGGATGGCACAGAATCAAAACCGAGTTAGCAGAGGGAGTTGCTTTCTATCCTTACTTAACTTGTTAGAAAATTGACAATAAACTGAGAAGAGAACACTCAGGTGAAAGTATTTCAAAAGACATACTCTGAAGGTTATCACCTACATCAACTATGTGTTGTAAAATCCAAGGTTCTCAACCACTTATCCTCAGATTATCTTCCTGGTTTCCTCACTATCAACATTTCTTCTGGACACTATAACTCAAAGTGAATAAGCCTAACCTGTCCTAGAATATAAGGAGCCACTAGATTAGTTGTAGTCTAACCAAAGTTACAATAAATGATCACTGAACATATTACAAAATATTCAGACATAGACATAGTCAGTGAAAACTATAATAATGTAGTTATTTGATGAATAGCACTGAAAATGCAGGGATGAGTAAGATATCTGTGATGACTACCTGCACGAGTTTTGAGTCTAGTAGAACTAAGACACAATTAAACTATTTATTATAATCAATTATGATAAAACTATACAGAAAGTATAGTATCAACAGCACCTAACAACAACCTAATAAACTATGTATTATAATCAATTATGATAAAATTATACAGAATGTAAAGTATCAACGGCACATAACAACACATAACATACAGAAAGTATGAAAAGAACCATAGAAATATAAAAAGGGCAACCTTCTTTATATAGTGGATTAGTGATGTTTAGGTTGAAACCAGCTCAAGGAATTAGGAAGAGAAAGGAATATTCTAACTATCCACCACCTGTCAGTTTGTAATGCTGTAGTGTCTTCCATGTTGCTATGACGCTGGAGCTATGCCACCGGTATTTCAAATACCAGTGGGATTGCTCTGTAGGACAGGTTTCAGCAGAGCTCCAAGAATAAGATAGGCCAGGAAGAAAGGTCTGACAATCTATTTCTGAAAATTATTTAATTATCCAACAAAAACCGTATGAATCATAACAGAATATTTTTCAATACAGTCCTGGAAAATGAACCTCCAAGGTTGAAATGTACAATAACTGCAACAAGAAACTAAAAAATATGAATGATCATGAAGTTGGTACAAAACTAGGCAACATTTTGTTCTATTTTACATGGGGTCACTATAAATAAGAGCCAACTTGATAGTAACTAACAACTAACATTAGAAATTCATCAGAGAAAACCACATGCTCAAATTCCCTGAGATGAGAAGGTATAGCACATTTGAATAGCTGAAAGTAGTCTGGTACAGTAGATATGAATCTTTAAAAATAAGTAGGATATTTTCTATAGAAGAATAACACAAGGAGTTTGAGTTACATCCCAAGGATAATGGATAGCTGTATGTGGCTTTTAAGCAGGGCAAGTAAAGTGATCAGATTCTTGCTGTTAGAAGTTTCACCCTGAAAGCAATATATAGAATGATCAGGGAGGAATAAGACCAAATGTGAGAGGTTTGTCAGAGGTGGGAGCTCTGATGGCATTTGACTCTTAACCAGAAGTCTGGTGGTTCAAACCCACCAGCCACTCCTCAGAAGGAAGATTGGGCAATCTACTTACTTAATACTGTTTGGAAACCCAAGGAGGGGTTGCTATGAGTCAAATCAACTCAGTGGCAGTGAGTTTGGTCTTTTTTTTTTTTTTTTTTTTTATCAGAGGTTCTTACAGTCACCCAGATAAGAGTCAAAGGCATTTTTGAGCAAGATAGTAGCAAGTTGGTAAAGAAAAATGAATGGATTTGAATGACAGTTTATAAATGCAAGTAACAAAATGACAAATTCATGCAGATTAGTGGATAATGGGCCTAATGGATGGTTTAACCCATTAGAGTTGGACAAGTGATAGAAAACTCAGACGTTGTGACCTGGAGGAAGGAAGGGTTAACACTGCTTCCCCATCCATGCCTTCTTACTACTACCTCAATCTACCTAGACAGGTATAGGTTCCATTTGCATAATAATCTATATAGGAGAATGAGACTTAACAAAATGGTTAGAAAAATTGTCAAGAAACTTTATGGTATTTTAAGTGCCATGTTGAATGGATTAAATCTAAACTACATAAAGAGAAGAAAAATAGGAGAAAGTTAATAGACAATGCATAAGTCAAAGCAGTTGACTATAAGTTAACCACTATGTTTGAAGCATGGTACACTGAATGTAGTATCTAAGCAAGACACTGGGATGTCTCACTTCATAAGTTCAAAGAGGGACAGTTCTTCACAAGGTACAAGGTCTGGTCAGGGAAAGAAAGGCTAAAGGTCAGTAGAGGAGAAGTATGTTTGTGAAGGTGAAGCTTAAGGAACTTAAAGAATGCTCGTATTGAAATCACCAGGAGGAAAAGAGAATATAGAATGGAGAGAGATTTTAAACAAGAGACCAAATCCTTAATGAATGAGACATCAAACAATAACAATGAGAGTAGCATTACAAGATATAAAATCCATTGTCTAAGATTCAAAAAAGGAGAGCTTTTTGAAAAAGAAAAAAAAAATGGTTTGGTGCTGGTGGTGGTGGTGGTAGGTGCCGTTGAGTCGTTTCCGACTCATAGTGACTCTATGCACAGCAGAATGAAATGCTGCCTTATTCAGTGCCAGCTCCATAATCCTTGCTATACATGAGCCCATTGCTGCAGCCACTGTGTCAATCTGTCTCACTGAGGGGATTCCCCTTTACCAAGCATGACATCCTTCTCCAGGGAATAGTCCCTTCTTACAACATGACCAAAGTAGGTGAGACGAAATCTGGCAATTCTTGTTTCCAAGGAGCATTCCAGCTGCACTTCTTCTAGGACAGATTTGTTAGATCTTTTAGCAGTTCATGCTACTTTGAGCATTCTTCACCAGCACTACAATTCAAAAGCATCAATTCTCCTTTGGTCTTCCTGATTCATTGTCAAGCTCTCACATGCATATGTTGTTGTTGTTGCTATGTGCTGTCAAGTCAGATGCGACCTCTCCTTGGGCTTCTGAAGTGGTATCACTACGGAAGTAGATTACCCAACCTTCCTTCCGAGGAGTGCCTGATGGGTGCATATGAGGTGATTGAAAATATCATGGCTTGTGTTAGGCACACCTTAGTCCTCAAGGAGACATCTTTGGTCTTCAGCACTTGAAAGATGTCCTTTTGCAGCTGATTTGCCCAGTGCAATACATCGTCTCATGTCCTGATTGCCGCTTCCATTGGCGACAATTGTAGAACCAAGCAATATGAAGTCTTTGACAATCTCAATCTTTTCTCCACTCATTGTGATGTAACTAATAGGTCCAGTTGTAAGGATTTTTGTTTTCTTTATATTGAGATGTAATCCATACTGCAGACTGTATTCTTCAATCTTCATCAGTAAATGCTTCAAGTCATCCTCACTTTCAGCAAGCAAAGTTGTAAGCGTGTCACAGGTTGTTAGTGGTTCTTCCTCCAACCCTGATGCTATATTCTTCTTCATATACTACAGCTTCTCGGATTATTTGCTCAGCATATAGATTGAATAAGTATGGTGAAAGGATACAACCCTGACACACTCCCTTCTTGATTTTAAACCATGTAGTCCCGCCGTGTTTTGTTCGAATGACAGCCTCCTGTTCTATGTACAGGTCCCTCAAGAGTACAATTAAGTGTTCTGGAATTCCTATTCTTCTCAATGTTACCCATAATTTGTTAGGATCCACAAAATCAAATGCTTTTGCATAGTCAATAAAACACAAATAAACATCTTTCTGATATTCTTTGCTTTCAGCCAAGATCCATCTGACATGAGCAATGATATTCCTCAGTCCATGTCCTCTTCTGAATCCAGCTTGCATTTCTGTAAGTTTTCTGTCAATATATTGCTGCAACCGCTTTTGAATTATCTTCAGTAAGATTTTACTTGCATGCAAGATTAATTATATTGTTTGATAATTTCCACATTCTGTGGGATCACCTTTCTTTGGAATGGGTACAAACATGGATCTCTTCTAGTCAGTTAGCCAGGTAGCTGTCTTCCAAATCTCTTGGCATAACCAAGTGAGTGCGTCCAGTGGGGTATCCGTTTGTTGAAACATCTCAATAGGTATTCCATCAATTTCTGGAACCTTGTTCTTTGCCAATTCCTTTGGTGCAGCTTCAACTGTTTCCTTCAATACCATTGGTTCTTGATCTTATGCCACCTCCTGAAATGGATGAAGATTGACTAGGCCTTTTTGGTACAATGAGTCTGTGTATTCATTCCATCTCCTTTTAATACTTCCTGCATCATTCAATATTTTGCCCATAGAATCTTTCAATATTGCAACTAGAGGCTTAATTTTTTACTCAGTTCTTTCACATTGAGAAATGCTGAGCATGTTCTTTCCTTTTGGTTTTCTAACTGCAGGTCTTTGCACATTTCATTATAGTAATTTGCTTTGTCTGTTTGAGCTGCTCTTTGAAATCTTCTGTCCAGCTCTTTTATCTTGTCATTTCTTCCATTTCCTTTAGGTACTCTCCACTCTAGGGCAAGTTTCAGTGTCTTTTGACATCCATTTTGGTCTTTTCTTCCTTTCTCATCTTTTTAATGACCTCTTTCTTTCTTCATGGAAGATGTTCTTGATGTCAGCCCATAATTCTTCCGGTTTTCTGTCATTGGTGTTCAATGCATCAAATCTATCCTTTAGATGGCTTATAAATTCAGAAGGGGTATATTCAAGATCATATTTTGACTCTTGTGGACTTGTTTTAATTGTCTTCAAGTTTAAGTTGAACTTGCATTTGAGCAATTCTGTTGCACAATCAGCACATGGTCTTGTTTTGACTAAAGATACTGAACTTTTCCATCTCCTCTTGCGATTTAGTCAATCTGATTCCTGTGTACTCCATTTGGTAAGGTCCATGTGTATAGCTGCTGTCTGTGTTGTTGAAAAAAGGTATTTGTGATGAATAAGTCATTGGTCTTGCAAAGTTCTATAATGTGGTCTCCAGCATTATTTTTTTCATCAAGGCCAAATTTTCCAACTATGGGTGATTCTTCTTTGTTTCCAATTTTTGTATTTGAGTCACCAGTGATAATCAACACATCTTGATTGCATGTTTGGTGAATTTCAGACTGCAAAAGTTGATTAAAATCTTCAATTTCTTCATCTTTGCCTTTGGCAGTTGGTGCGTAAATTTGAATAATAGTAGTATTAACTGGTCTTCCTTGTAGAGTCATGGATACTATCCTATCACTCACAGAATTGTACTTCAGGACAGTTCTTGAAACATCCTTTGTGATGATGAATGCCACACCATTCCTCTTCAAACTGTCATTCCCAGAATAGTAGATTATATGGTCATCTGATTCAAAATGACCAAAACTGGTCCATTTCAACTCACTGATGCCTAGGATATCAATCTTTATGCGTTCCATTTCATTTTTTACAACTTCTAATTTTCCTAGATTCATACTTTGTGCATTCCGTGTTCCAATTATTAATGGATATGTGCAGCTGTTTCTTCTCAAATTGAGTTATGCCATGTCAGCAAATGGAGGTCCTGAAAGCTTTACTTTATTCATATTATTTAGGGTGGTTCTACTCTGATTACAGGAGGTCTGGTGGTATAGTGCCTAAGGCATTTGACTGCTAACCAGAAGTCTGGCTGTTCAAACCCACAAACCACTCCTTGGAAGAAAGCTTGGACAATCTACTTCCATAGTCATACTGCCTCAGAAACCCAAGGAGAGGTTGCTATTAGTCGAAATCAACTCCACATCAGTGAGTTAGTTTTTTACTCTGATGATCCAGTTCTTTCCCACTCATATTTTGAGTGCCTTTTCACCTATGGGGCTTGTCTTCCTGCACTGTAGCAGACAATGTTTCAGGACTATTCATAAAGTTGCCCAGTAACATATCAGACAGTGTTTCTCTGCTATTCATAAGGTTTTCCCTGGCCAATTCTTTGAGAACTGGATGGCCTCATCCTTTTTCTTAGTCTGTCTCATTCTGTAAGCTGCACTGAAACCTGTGCACCATGTGCAACCCTGCTGGCATTAGAGACATTGGTGACATAACCTCAAGCCTCAGAGCAACACACATGCCATCACAGTATGACAAACTGACAAACAAGTTTGTCTCCCTTAGCTGTTTGAAACTTCTCTGGCCTCCCCTTACCTGGACCCCGTGGGCCTGTTGTCCCTGGCTTCCCCACCCCCACACTTTCTGCATCTTGGTGTGGGGCCTGTCTCCCTCCCCTTACCTGGATTTTGTGTCTCTGGTCATCCCTGGCTCTTACACTACTTCCTGTGTCTGGGCATGGGGACTTTCTGCCTCAGAGAATGGTTTACAAGAAGTGATGATGATGCAGTATTACACAGACTGTATCTCTGATCTTATAATAAGTGCTGAATTGGAGAATGAGTATCTCCACTTAATAAAACTACAGGAAAATCATCAATGTTGAAGATGAACCAAGTATCATTTCATGCTAGAGGTTAAAAATATTTAGGGGGAGTGAAAGTAGTAGAAGATATCTGCAAAATTTTCCAGCTCATGACAAATTACTTCTGATGCCTTTATGGAGGAATAACTACAGGGCTGGGTTATTTCACTCAACATTCTGAATCCCACATCTAAAATGTACGCATAATGGGCTACTGAGCCTTTCCCTTGCCAGATTTCATTTATGACATACCTGACCATCTCCTGCCAGGCAAGACCATGAGATATATGTATTATGGATACTATGAAGGCCAAAAACTATTCAAAGATTCCCACTTCTTTTCTTTCCCTGCCAAGTGCTTCCCTGGGTTTTTATCCTTGTCTTATTATAAACCAGGACTTCAAACCATTTATTCCTCTCTTGGCATATGAAGCAAAACCATGATAGACCTGAATTTATAAAATGTGAGTGTACTGGAATGACAACTGGAAGAGGAAAAACTATGGGTCATCTCACTGCTAAAAGCTTAGTCTCTCTCTTACAAAACAAGGGCAGCATATGTGTTTCAGAGCAACCAAATCTCTTAACTGGTAATGTTGGAAAAAGTATTGCCCTGTCATGCCTGTCATGTTGTTTGAATGTGGGTCACTCTCCACAGTCCTGACAATAATCTAATCCCCTGCATGGGGCTCCTGAAAGGGTTCACTGTGATTCTTTTGAATCTCCCATCCAGGGCTTTGAGCTGTCATTTTTCCTGATGCAGTTATCATTCTAGTATATCCATATTTTACAAATTCAGCTCTGTTCTGATTTCATTTCCTTGGCCATGACTAAGTTGGTTCAAGGTCCTGTTATAACCACATCTCCAGCTAACATATTAATTTTGTTTGTTTGTTTGCTTCTTTTGATTATTCACCTGCTTTTAAATTTCAAGCATCTCAAAGAGACCCTGTATGATTAACCTTTGTTTCTTTAATTTTTGTGAGTAGAAGTTTTCAATAAATGTTTATTGAATAAAAAAATGAATAAATTAATAAATGAAGCCTCTCAGGTAAGGCAACATGCCCTGTTAGAAAAGGAGCAGTATACTTTTTTCAACAAAACTGATAATTTCCCATGTATCTAGCCAACATAAAATATTTCACTGCCTAGTTCTTTAGAAAATCAGCTTCTAAAGGGAAGAGATTAAAATCCCTTGATAGATTTTTCTCCCAAGATGAAGGGAGACATGCACATTTGAGTTCATATGCCAACTCTAGTCAGTTGGATGTCACTCCCTGTCGTACCACTCTGAGAAGGATTTTGAAACTTCTTTCAGGCACTACAGGAAAGAATATAATTTATTTAGTATCAATGCTATTGGTTTAGGATTTGAAAGTGATGGAAGTTGTCTCACATATTTACCCAACACTGGTGGTGTAATGGTTAAAGAGCTCAGCCGCTAATCAAGAGGTCTGTGGTTGGAACCCACCAGGTCTTCCACAAGAGAAATGACCTGGGGATCGTCTACCATAAAAATTATCACCTAGGAAGCACTATGTTGCAATTCTACTCTGTTATAAGTGTTGCTATTTATTCAACAGCATACAACAACAGCAATGTAGAACTGCTGTACATCTGGTAAAGTAGAAAAACTAGTGCCCTTTTTAGAGACTTTAGGTTAATTTACACTTTTAAATGTTGTATCTGCATTCTACTTCTCACTAATCTTTCATTAATTTTAAGAGATAATATTATCTAATCTGGTTTATAGATTATAGATTATGTCGTATCTTCTCTTTCTGACTATATTTGCTGATTACAAGTAAGATGAAAGCAAGAATCTATATTCCCTGACAATTAGGTATGTGACTGTGGCCAAAGTAATTGTACCAGTCAGCCATTTCCACATAACAAACTACCCCAAAAATTCAGTGGCATAAAATAATTAATATTTGGGATTATACTTATAAGTCTTAAATGTAAATTGGGTTGTCTCTGTTCAAGTTTCAGGTCTGCAGGTGCCTAGATCAATTCAGTTATGAAGGTCTCAAGGAGCAGATACCTGGGATATTTCTGCTTTACATGTCTCTCATTCTTCTTGAATGAATGGAATGTCACATGCTTTTCATAGCAATGTGGAAACATAAGATCTAGCTCTAATGTACATGTATTTTTCAAGCCTATGCTTGCATCATATTTTTCAGTGCTTGTGGGGTGAATAAAGCTCCTGACCAAGCCCCCCATCAAATAAATTGATCAGAGTGAGAGGGGAATGATGTTTGCTGAACAATAATCCGAACTGCAGTAAGGTTCAATTTCTTCAAATTAAAAGTAGTGATAACCTGTATGCTTCTCGGGTTCCTTAGTGACAACTGGGAAAGAAAAAGCCTGATATCATTGGCATTCAGAAAATATTTCTTGAAGTATTTAATTTCTTTTTCCATGCTCACAATATATAGAATGTATGATATCCAACTAGATTTTAGTGATTTACTTGGCTTTGATCAAGCTGGGATTTCCAGATTCTATTTCCATTTCACTCTGTGCCCTTAGGCAAGTTCAGAAATGTTTCTCTTTTTCTTCATTTTGTATTGCAGTTAAGTTACAGAACTCAGACTTCATTTATCACAGAATATTTTAGGATTCTATGATATATATTATGTAGGTTTATCCAAGTATTTATAATTTTAGCGTCTCATTGCATTCAGCAATTTTGGTCTCAAAAATAACACCTAACAGTTAAATTACTAATTTGTTGGGTTTAGGTAAAAGATGATTTTCCCCTTAGGGGAGTGCATTTAACTTTTCAGGCAACAATTCTTTTAACACATAAGATTTCTAAGTTCAAAATCTTTCAGCTTCATTTTGCTTGAAACTTTATAAATGTAAATACATTTTCATTAACTATTAATATACTGTCTCCTGCCACAATGAAAAAAAAAAGAGTCATAATGACTAAAGAGACTCATAATAAGTTGATGTCCTTATGAAAAGAACACATTTAAAAAAAAATGTTGTTGTTGTTAAGTGCCGTCGAGTCCTTTCCGACTCATAACTACCCCATGCACAGCAGAACGAAACACTGCACGATCCCGCGTCAGCCCCACAATCCCTGCAATACTTGAGCCCATCATTGCAGCCACTGTGTCAATCCATCTCGTTGAAGGCCTCCCCCTCTTTCGTCGACCCTCCACCCTACCAAGCATGACATCCTTCTC
>NW_006921611.1:258601-283253 GCF_000298275.1 Orycteropus afer afer
TCAAAACTCAAGTCTACATGTCACCACAGTAGGACCATCCGACAGACAAGTTTGTCCTGCTGTTGGAGACCTCTTGTATCACCCCCAACTGGGTCTCTGTGGCTGACTGTACCTCTGTCTGGCTTCGTGGCTTTTAATCTCCTTTCTCCTGCTCTTCTGCCTTGCTGTTTTGTGCATCCCTGAGTAGTCCCTGGGGCTGACTGCTCCTCTGTCTCGAATCCGGGCTTTTATCCCCTTTCTCCTGCTCTCTGGTCCTGCTGCTTTGGGCGGGCCTGAGTTTCCTCTCCTCAACTAATCCCTTTGGTGATTGCTCTTCTCTCTGGCTTCCTAGCTTTTAATTCCCTTTCTCCTGCTCTTCCTACTGGCTACTTTGGGCATCACTGAATTGTCTCTCCTCACCTGTAACCCTGGGGCTGACTGCTCTTCTGCCCAGGTTCCTGGCTTTTATCCCCTTTCTCCTGCTCTTCTGGCCTGCTACTCTGGGCGGGCCTGAGTTGCCTCTCCTCACCTAATCCCTTCAGTTGACTGCTCTTCTCTCTGGCTTCCTGGCTTTTAATCCCCTTTCTCCTGTTCTTCCCTCTTGCTACTTCGGGCATCCCTGAGTTGTCTCTCCTCACCAGTAACCCTGGGGCTGACTGCCTATAAAACAATAGTAATAATAAAAAAAAAAAAAATCTAAGTTACTATTGATACAAGTAAAGAACACATTTAAAAGCAGTAATTAAAAAAACTAAGTTACTAGTGATACATCATTTAATATTTTCCAAAAAATGGAAAAATATAGGCTTTACGTAACATTGGGAGTTCTGGTGGCATAATGCCTAAGGCATTTGACTACTAAGCACAAGGTTGGCGGTTCAAACCCACCAGCCACTCCTTGGAAGGAAGATTGGGCAATCTACTTCCGTAGCGATACTGGCTTGGAATCCCAAGGAGGGGTCGCTATAAGTCTGGACCTACTTGATGGAATTGAGTTTTGTTTTGTTTTTTTTAAAATTTACCTAACATCACACTAATCTTTGATAATGAGCACAAGAGAGTGCAATCTGATAGTGGTAAATTTCTCTAAGGAAAAAGCACTCTCCAGGAGATATTATTTTCTCCCTTACTGTTTAAATTCTTTATGATCATCAACACTTTAAAAGGAAGTTTAGTAAGCAAAATGTCATTCATACATACAATGGAACATTATTCTGTCACAAAGAGAAAAGAACTTCTGATATATGTTACAACATGCATGAACCTTTAAAACATTATTCTGAGTGAAATAAGTCAGATGCTGAAGGATAAATATTGCATGATCCCATTTATATCTCATAGTGATCCCTCCTTGGGTTTCCCAGACAGTATCTCTATGGAAGTATATTGTCCAACCTTCTTTCCAAGGAGTGGCTGGTGGGTTTGAACCACCAACCTTCTGGTCAGCAGTCAAATGCCTTAGGTACTGTAGCACTAGATTTCCTCATTTATATCTAGATAAATACATAGAGATAAATGTTTATTAGAGTGTACAGAGGCCTATGTGAGAAAAGAATGGGAGTTATTGCTGAAGGGCTACTGAGTTTCTGTTTGAGGTGATAGAAAATGTGGAAATGGATAATGGTGATTGTAGTACCACATGGTGAATATAATTAATGTTACTGAATTGTACACTTAAAAATTGCTAAAATAGAAAATGTTTTGTATATATATTTTACCCTATTAATTTTTTTTTTAAAGGAAGATCTGAGGGGAAGGAATTTTGATAGCATCGATATATCCCCAGTGCCCAGAAGAGTGCTGAGGCAAAGAGTTGCACTCTGTTGTTTAGAAAAGGGACTGTATTGATCTTTTTTACACAATTTTGCAATTTTGCTGGAACAGGATTATCAAATATATTGAGATAGTAGTGAATATTTTACACTGATTTAATTGTATTTGTAGCCCTTTTTCTCAATGTATAGCTGGTAAATTTTATACCAGAGAAAATAATCATTAATACTGATAAGAGACTTACTATGCCTTGGACAATTTTCTAAATATGTTACTTGTTTATGTTTCATAACAACCTTATGATTATCATGCCCACTTTATAGATGACAAGGTTGAGTCACACAGAAAGTAAGAAGCTTACTGAAAGTCACAAAGCTACTAAGTAAGCAAGGATTTAAAAAAGCAAGGATTAAAACCCAACCTGGCAGTTCAAACCCACCAGCCACTCCTCAGAAGGAAGATTGGGCAATCGACTTCCATAGTGATATAGTGATACCACCTTGGAAACCCAAGGAGCTGTCACGATGAGTGATGAGTCAGATCCAACTCGATGGCAGTGAGGTTGTTTTTTTTTTTTTGATCCCTAGTATGTACTCTTCCTTCCAAGGTCCAACTAGACAGCACATAACAATAACAACAACATTATGTACTCTAACCACTACATGACCAAGCTAATTTGGAAATGCACATTTCTTTAGAAAGACAGCATAGAATAATGATTGAAAATGTAGGTTTGTAATGAACATGTCTTAATTAAAATCTTATTTATGCTCTTTATAGCTCTGTAACCTTGTGCAATTAGCTTAACAACTCTAAACATATTTTATTTCCCATTCAGTGGGGAGTATATTTACTTCAAATGGTTATTAAGAAGATAACAAAATATATTTAGCAGAATATTGGCATATAATAAGTTGGAATTATTAATATTATTAAAGCTCCCAGGGAACTTAAACAGCTTGCCCAAGCTCATACATCTCATTATAGAAAAGTGAGATCTAAGCTTATGGATACATTGGTTCTAAGTCCAATGTGTTTTCCCTTACACTTTGTTAGTGATGTGCCCCGAAACCCAAACCTAAAGTCACTGCCATCGAGTCGATCCTGACTCATAACTACCCTATAGGATAGCATATAACTGCCACATAGGGTTTCCAAGGCTGTAAATCTTTAAGGAAGCAGACTGCTTTATCTTTCTCCTGTGGAACAGCTGATGGGTTTGAACAGCCAACCTTTTGA
Source organism: Orycteropus afer afer (assembly GCF_000298275.1). NCBI lineage: Eukaryota > Metazoa > Chordata > Mammalia > Tubulidentata > Orycteropodidae > Orycteropus > Orycteropus afer. The sequence continues at coordinate 261,593 of NW_006921611.1, forward strand.
TTAGCAGCTAAATACTTTAACCACTGAGCCATTAGGAGTCGGTGGCCTTCCCCTATGCATCTTTTATATTACTTAGTCAGAGGAGATAAACCAGAAAGGAAATAGACCTCAATGTGGTTGCAAACCATACAGAGTGGCTAGGCTTCACAAGTGCTTTACAACTTCAATTACCCTGCACACTATTGTCATTTTCCTCAATGGAACAGAGATATTCACAACAAAGTTAGATTTCTTCATGTGCGTTTTCCAATTAAAAATTAAGAGCTCAATTAAATTCACATCATCAATATCAGCATCCCAATAGTAAATGCTTCAACATTTCCAGCTCCAAATCCAAATACTTATTATCAATCCCTTCAGAATTTCATGTGTTTATAGAATTCTATACCTCAACATTTATCTGCCATTTTCTTGTACAATAGAAGGTGTCTAAGGCATTTCACTTCTAACCAGAAGGTTGGCAGTTCAAACCCACCAGCCATTCCTTGGAAGGAAGATTGGGCGATCTACTTCCATAGCAATACTGCTTCTGAAACCCAAGGAGGGGTAGCTATGAGTCAGATCTGACTCGACAGCAGTGAGTTTTTGGTGTATCAAACCTTTGAACACAGCAAATGATCAACTCATCTTACACCCTTCCTTTTCTAAATAAGGGTACATATTAGTAAGGAAGATAGTCTGTTTGCCTGGTGTTTTAGATTTTTTTGTTGTTGTTGTTCAGTTATTCATAGATATTATAGCACATAAACTGTTTAGTGCCTTGTTATAGATTGTGTTACTAAAATTATTTCTTTTACATTCAATTTCTAGGAATTTCATTAATGCAATAACCTTCAAAATTGTTTTAAATATCTTTGTGGTTGGCATAGCACTATTCCAGATAGGCCCTAAATATTGTTCTCTCAAGTCATATATTTGACGACCCCCTGATGTTTTCTGCAAATATTTTTTTTTCCACGTTCTCCAAGTCTGATTTGATTTAGCCCCATAGCCTTATAAATGTCCCTGAAACACATGGGGTATAGCTATAATCGGTGATTCAGCACATTTCCATCACATAAAAATCAAATTTCCAGTGGCACCACTTACTCTTTATTGTGCTGAGATCAATAGTTGGCAGAACCCTTACCCTAGCTGTGTGCCCAACTACCAAACATGTATTCATAATATCAATCTATAAATTCAATAGAAATATTAGGTTAGAGGGCATTCATGCTCTGAATACCAAGATTCTTTGAGTTTTTGGAGTGTGCTTCACATTGCTCTTCTGACAAAAGAAAGTCTTTTGAAATGAAAAGTGCCATGAAGCAGGACTCTCTGAGTCACTACAACTTTGTGTGGAGGAGTGGATGGGGAGGGTGAGTTCTGGGAAATTTTTTAGGATACCATGAAAGCTCATTACTTCCCATCTACTTAGTCTACTGTCTGTAATAACTGACACCCTTATATACTTCAACATTCCCTATATACTTAACCTTTTCACACAATTTGTTAAGATACTTCTTTTTCTGTGTTAGAACAGGAATCCTTAGAACATTTCTATAGACAGTTGATCTTCACTGAATGTACATTATGAGTTATGTATTCACTTGGTCCCACTTTTCTTTATTCTGTATTTCTGTTATGTTTTGAGTAAATAAAGTTATAAATATTTTTTAATGCCTTCCCTCATAACTAAGTTCTAAGAAAATATTTAACTGGGACACAAGGAAGCATTTGACATAGTTTTTAAAATATACAAATTTCAGAATCTCCTTTGAACCTTTCTTTCTTATCAAACTTTTAAGTAGGTTTCCTGGTAAATCCTAGTGTCTTCTGATTTATATTGCAGACAGTCCCAGGCTATGAACAAGATACTTCTCTAACTATGCCATTAAGTCAAATTTGTACGTAAGTCAGAGCAGATCCACACAGTTCTTATTTAGCCTTACTTTAGTAAAAGAAAGAAAGAAAGGTGCTCTGGTGGTGTAGTGCCTAAGGCATTTGACTCCTAACCAGAAGGCTGGTGGTTCAAACCCACCAGAAACTCTATGGAAGGAAGACTGAGCAATCTGCCTCCGTAAAGATATACCTCCTCAGAAACCCAAAGGGGTTCGCTATGAGTAGTAATTGACTCGATGGCAGTGAGTTTGGTTTGGGTTTTGTTTTAGTGAAAGAAAATGCTTTTAAGTCTTTTCAATGATTTAAGATCTGCATATGCAACAAGCTGATGGTGGTGAAGACATTCTTGTGAGTAGGAGTGTGTTCAATCATTTCAATGTGAGGGAAAATAACATTAAAAGGCAAGTAAGAAGTTTTGGTAGTGTAGTGGTTAAGGCATCTGTCTGAAAAACAAAAGGTCAGTGGTTCAAACCTACCAGCTGCTCCATGGGAGAAAGACAGGGAAATCTGCTTTGTAAAGACTTGCAGCCTTGGAAACCCAATGGAGGTCACTGTGAGTTGGAATAAATTTGATGGCAGTGAGTTTGGAGTTTGGTTTGGAAGGGGCAAGTATGGAGTTTTCCATAAGCCGGAGGTAACCCAGGGACTACTTGTTTCCCTGAAAAACAAAAGCTGGCAATATTCTCATCTTATGCTTTTTTCAAGCTAGTCCATTGGACGTTGGATACTGATTTGCATGTATTATGTTATCCAAAACAATACACTGTTAATGAATCCTTGTTGAACTTTATCCCAAATAAGATTCCACCAAAGGATTTTTTTTATTTTTATTTTTTTTTTAAGATAAGGAATTTAGTTTGGAAAGAAAGCTCTTTTGTTTATTAAAAATCTTTGATGAGCCATTTTGCTTTTAGATTTCAGGAACTGGAAAAGGAGAGGAAGACAATTTGCTATGAATACTAAAATAAGAGAAGCAAATGGAGTTTCTCGGTGTGGTCTGGAAAGTCAGGGTGCGGTGGAAGGGCTCACAGATGGGGGATAAGAAAAGACATGAAAATCAGTGACAATATCCCATGGCCATAATAAGAGGCCAGTTGTCAACAGGTAAGGAAGCCATCAGATGATGATGAGGATGCCTGAGGGCTTTTGAAGAGGCAGGCACTGCTCAATTTTAAGTTGTTGGTTCTAATAGGCTTCAGTGTAATCTCTTTCATTACTCTCAATCTTCATCAAAATGTCTGCTACATACAACTGCCTTAAGAGAGTAACGTATTTAAAAATTAAACCAGTGTCTGTGCCGTAAGTGTGGTGTAGGGAAGAGTTCAGAAGTAACTTCCTGAAAGAGAGACAAAATTGAACAATAATAAGAAACAGAAGATGAAAGGAAACCATGAGTACAGTAGTTATATGACATCAAATAATACCTGAATAATCTGGGTAAAAGGAGATGATATGTGAGTCATTCAATTCATGTGAATGTCAAGAGAAAGATTGTATAAGGCTAATATACTTAAGAATATGTGAGCTAATACATGATTACACAAAGATGTTTATAAACCAGAGTCAGGAGTTAAGAATGACAAAATAAGAGAAGCAGAATGACTTCTATCTTTCTTTCCCAATTATTCCTTGCTTTCCCTCACCTCACAACATTTTGAGCATTTCTCAACTTCAGTATTTCAGACCTTTTGGTAATGGACATGTGGGGAATAGTTTTGTTATAAAATGGCAGCTGGTAAAGAGAATTAAGCATACTATTCCATATTGCTATTTTACATATCCTGCATTACCAGACCATCTCTAACACATTTATCTTAAATACCTACCAAATCATCTATGTCTTCTTTTTTTTTTTTTTAGAAAAAATTATGTAAGAGACATTGAAAGGGGTGCTGCATCAGACTGAGAAAGTTGAAGCAAATTTAAGAACCTACAGTTCAGAAGAAACAGCAACTATTCAAGAACAGCAAGGCACAATACTACTAAGGGTCTGACAGCACAAATACAGTCTTCCCTCCCCCCAGGACACTGCCTAAGTATCAGAAAGAAGAAGCATGAGATACTGTTTAATTTCATTTATATGACGTATGAATTAAGGAAAATTTTAAAAAATGAAATGGAACTCATAAAATTTGATATCTGAGGTATTAGTGAGCTGGTCATTTACAATTGGAAAATCATGTGGTCTGCTAGAAAGACAAACAAGAGGAATGGCATCACGTTCATAGTCAAAAAGAACATTTCAAGATCTATACTGAAGTGCAATGCTGTCAGTGATAGGATAACATCCATATGCCTACAAGGAAGACAAGTTAATATGATTATTCAAATTTACTCACCAACCACGAAAGCTGAAGATGAAGAAATTAATTTTTATCAACTTTTGTAGTCTGAAATTGACCAAACATGCAATCAAGTTGTATTGATAATTACTGGTGATTGGAATGCAAAAGTTGGAAATAAAAAGGCATTGAAAATTGGAAAACATGGCCTTGGCAAAAGAAATGATGCCAGAGATGACACAAGAGAATGTTGCAAGACCAACAACCTAACTCATTGCAGATAACTTTTTTCAACAATATAAATAAAGACTATATACATGGGCCACACCAGATGGAATACAAAGGTAATCAAGTCGACTACGTCTGTGGGAAGAGGCAATGGAGAATCTCAATATCATCTGTCCGTCCAGGGGCAAACTGTGGAACAGATCATCAATGGCTCTTATGCAAAATCAAGTTGAAGCTGAAGAAAATTGAAACAAGTCCACCTGAGCCAAAATATGACCTTGAGTATATTCCAGCTGAATTAAGAGACTACCTGAAGAATAGATTTGAATCATGAACACCAATGACTGCAGACCAAATAAGTTGTGAGAAGACATCAAGAACCATCATACATGAAGAAAGCCAAAGGTTGTTAAAAAGAGAGAAAGAAAAGAAAAGACCAAAATGAATGTCAGAAGAGACTCTGAAACTTACTTGCTCCTGAATGGAGAGTAACTGAAACAAATGAAGAAATGAAGTACAAGATTTGAACAGAAGATTTCAAAGTGTGGCTCAAGAAGACAAAACAACATATGAGAGTGAAATGTGCAAAGACAGAGTTAGGAAGTCAAAAGGGAAGAACATGGTTGGCATTTTTCAAGCTGAATAAACTGAAGAAAAACTTCAAATCTTGAGTTGCAGTATCAAAGGATTCTACAGGCAAAATATTTATCAAATCAAGAAGCATAAGAAGAAGATGGAAGGAATACAGAGTCACTGTACCAAAGAGAATTGGTCGATGTTCAACAATGTCAGGAGGTAGCATATGATCAAGAACTGAGGGTATCGAAGGATGGAGTCCAAGCTGCACTGAAGGCATTGGTGAAAAACAGGGTTCCAGGAATTAACAGAATACCCATTGAGATATTTCAACAAATGATTGCAATTCTGTAAGTGTTCACTTGTTTAAGCCAAGAAATTTGGAGGACAGCTACCTGGCCAACCAACTGGAAAAGATCCATATTTGTACCCATTTGGGCATCCAAGAGAATGCAGAATGTATTGAACCATATTATTAATATCACACACAAGTAAAATTTTGCTGAAAATTATTCAAAAACTGTTGTAATAGTACCTCAACAGAGAACTGTCAGAAATTCAAGCCAGATTCAGAAAAGGAAGTGAAATAAGCTGTATCATTACTGATGTCAGAGAGATCATTGATGAAAGCAGAGAATATCATCTCTTTCAGATATTTGACTGATTGGATCATAAAAGGAATTTGACAGTGCAGATCATAAAAAATTATGGGTAAAATTATGAAAACTTGGAATTCCACAGCATTTTCACATACTCATGAGGAACCAGTACATAGATCATGAGGCAGTCATTCAAACAGAACAAGGGGATAGCGCATGGTTTAAAATCAAGGAAGATGTACATAAGGGTCGCATCCTTTCTTTCATCATACTTATTCAATCTGTGTGGTGTGCAAATCATCTGAGAAACTGGATACAGGAAGAAGAATGTGGCATCAGAATTGGAGGAAGACTCTTTAACAACCTGCAATATGAAGATGATACAACCTTATTTGCTGAATGTGAAGATGGCTTGAAGGCCTTAATGACGAGGATCAAAGACTACAGCTTTCATTATGGATTACACTCTAACATAAAGAAAACAAGAACCCTCAGAATTGGATCAAAAAGTAACATCACTATAAATGCAAAAAAAGGTTAAATTTGTCGAGAATTTAATTTTACTTGGATCCACAATCAATGTCCATGGGAGAAGTAGTCAAGAAATCAGAAGATGTATATTGCGTTGGGAAGATCTACTGCAAAAGACCTTCTTACAGTGTTAAAGAGGAAATAGGTTACTTTGAAGACTAAGGTGTACCTGACCGAAGTCTTTTTTTTTTTTTCCATTAGCCTTGTGTGCATGTGAAAACTGGGCAGTGAATAAGAAATGCAAAGAAGAATGGGTGCATTTGAATTGTGTGTTTGTAAAGAATATTAAAATTATCATGGACTTCCAGAAGGAAGAGTACATCTGCCTTGGAAAAAGTATAGCCAGAATTCTCCTCGGAGGTGAGAATGGCCAGACTTTGTCTCTCCTATTTTGGTCATTCTATCTGGGGAGACTAGTTCCTACAGAAGGATATCATGCTTGGTGAAGTAGAGGGTCAGCAAAAAAGGGAAAGGTCTTCAATGAGATGAAGTGACACAGTGGCTGTAAAAATGGGCTCAAGCATGGCAATGACTATGAGGATGGTACAGGACTAGGTTGTGTTTCTCTCTGTTGTACAGAGGGTCGCTATGATCAAAACCAACTCAACATCACCTAACAACATCATAAAATACTGGGAGCAACGCAATCAATACATGATTGTAGCACATGCAGACAAAAATCATATAATTTGAAGCACAAATATTATAAGCAAATAATGAGAGCTTTGACCAGAGCACCCTGGAAAGTTCAAAAAGTAAATTAGCAGAGTTTTAGCCTTGTAGTTATATTGATACATGTAAGCTGGACTTATAAAAACTATTTTTGTTATTATAACTATTGGATATTTTTATAGACAATAATATATTACTGTTTAAACCCTTCATAAAAGTTTTAGACTGTCATTTTGGTGTTGCCCTTCAGAAAATGTCAGCTAGTACAGTCTGCACCCCTACCACACCCTAATGACACCACTGTCAGTTTGCTAACAAATTTTTCAGCAGAAACGTGCACATTAACTGAAAGATGATTCAATACAGACACCTCTAGAGCAGGATCAGAGCTAACCATTTTACAGAACACTATAACTAGGAAAGGAGAATGATGTATTTTAGTTTGCTTACTTATGTTTTGAAAACCATTTTTTAAATGTTTTCATGATGAGCTAGATTTCTGCCCACAACTAACAATAACAACCAGTACTTCCAATAGGTTCATTCTGTTCTGTCCACTCATGAGAATTTACATTTCTACTGCTGATATACTGAATCAATATATCCCACTGGAGATCTCGCTACAATATATACTCTGATTCAGTATATTAGGCATGGAAATACAAATACTCAGCTGGGGCTAGAACAAGAACCAGGATGAATTGGTTGGAAACCCTGATGACACTGATAACAACAACCCAAGACACACACTTCATGTGCAGTAAAATGTTTTGGAAAGTGCACAAAAGAGAATGGAAGCCAGGGAGGTTCCATCATTTTCTGAATGTGAGATTTTTAGCAAATCAGTGGACAAATCTAATATTCCAATTTTTCAGCTGTTAAAAAAAATGGAATAATCACAACTGAGGGTTTTGTGTGAAAATCAAAATACATCACTTGTAGAGTACTCTTGAACAAAATAATAAATGACTTATAATGTCTATTTATTTATTTATTTATCTATCTATCTATTTATTTATTTATTTCCTAGATAGCCTTCTGGGCTGGCTACCTCTTCTACCCTTGCACACCATGATTTCTGCTATTTGTCATCACCTGAAAAGCCAAACAACCTCATAGCCCAAATGTATTTTTAATGCTCGGAGTCAGGAGTCTTCCTAAGGATTGTATCTAGAGAGATTTTTGGCCCTGCATGATTGTACTAATTATAAACAGAAGAATGGAAGGATTTAAAGTAATGTGTCTGCAAAGAAATTGCCAATGTCTATCTTAAAAAGCTGGAAAGACTGTCCTTTTTGAAGAAGTTAATGGCTATGTCTTTCAAGAGGAAACACACACATAACACCAAAGCATTAACCATTTCCTTCCCAAACCCCCAAAATTATTTAAGTTCTACTTACATCTTTTTTTTTTTTCTTTCTTTTTCAGGATTTCTTTTCTTTTTTTTTTTTCAGGAAGTAAATATGTTTTATTTCTTCCCTAATCTATTAAAACTCTTACAACTCATACTTTGTCTTTAATGGCTCTGAAATAACATCTAACAGTATTGAATATCTGCTAAGTATATGCCATCTTTTCATCCTCAAAAAATGCTAGGATGTCAAGACAATTGTCTTCCATTAATAGATACCGAAAAGTTAAGTAACTTCCTCAAGGCTCTATAGCTGTTGTTGTTAGGTGCCTTCAAATTGACTCCCACTTATAGTGACCCTATATACAAGAGAATAAAGCTTTTCCCAGTCTTGTTCCAGGCCCCCAGTCCTTGCTATACGTAAGCCCATCATTGCAGCCACTGTGCCAATCCATTTTCTTGAGGGTCTTCCTTTTGTTCATTGACCCTCTACATTACCAAAGATGATATCCTTCCCTAGGGAATGATTGCTTCTGACAACATGACCAAAATAAGTGAGACAAAGTCTGGCCATTCTTGCTTTCAGGTAGCATTCTGGACAGATTGGTTAGTTCTTCTGGTATTCCATGAAACTTTCAGTATTCTTTGCCAACACCACGACTCAAAAGCATCACCTCTTCTTGGGTCTTCCTTATTCATTGTCCAGCTTTCACATGCATATGAGGCTATTGAAAATAGCACGGCTTGGGTTAGGAGCACCTGAGTCTTCAAAGAGACATCTTTGCTCTTCAGCACATTAAACAGGTCTTTTGCAGCATATTTGTCCAGTGCAATACTTTGTCTGATGTCTTGACTTGTGCTTGTGGACTGTATTGACTGTAGTACCAAATAATATGAAATCTTTGACAACTTCAATCTTCTCTCTATTTATCATGATGCTGCATATTGGTCTAGTTCTGAGGATTTTCATTTTCTTTATGTCAAAGTGTAAGCCACATGGATTAGAGGGAAATTAATTGACAACTTGTAATATGCAGGTGACACAACATTGCTTGCTGAAAGTGAAGATGACTTGAAGCACTTAATGATGAAGATCAACAATTACAATGTTCAGTATGAATTGTATCTCAACATAAGGAAAACGAAAATTCTTACAAGTGGACCAATCAGCAACATTATAATAAATATAAAAAAGATTGAAGTTAAAGATTTCATTTGACCTGGATCCATAATCAACACCCATGGAAGCAGTGCTCAAGAAATCACACATCATATTGGACTGGGTAAATCTATTGCAAAAAATCTCTTTAAAGTGTTGAAAAGCAAACATGTTACTTTGAGTAGTAATGTGTGTCTCACCCAAGCCATGATTTTCAGTCACTTCATATGCATGGGGAAGCTGTACAATTAATAAGGAAGATTGGATAAGAAGTTATGTCTTTGAATTGTGGTGCTGGTGAAAATACTGAAAATACCTTGGATTTCCAGAAGAAAGAATAAGTCTATGCTGGAAGAAGTGTAGCTAGAATGCACCTTAGAAGTGAGAATGGCCATACTTTGTTTCATCTATTTTGGTCATATTTCAGAAGGGACCAGTCAGTCCCTGGAGAAGGATATCATGCTTGGTGAAGTGGAGGGTCAGAGAGAAAGGGGAAGATACTCAAGATTGATTGACACAGTGGCTGCAACCTGAACAAGGATTGTGAGGATGACACAGGACCCAGCAGCATTTCATCCTGTTGTACACAAGGTGACTAAGAATTGGAATCCCTTTAACGACACCTAAGAATAACAACAACAGTGTGTGACAGGTACTTCATATGCATTAATTATTTTGTTCCTTAAATCCATATCATGAAATTGGATTTAAAAACTAAAAAAAAAGACATCATTCCCCATTTATGGATGAGAAGATTAAGGTGTACATGAGGTAACTCACTAAAAAACACATTGTTATTAAATTGAAGAGAAAAACCAAAAAAAAAAAAAAAAACAAACTCACTGTCATCAAGTCAGACATGATTCATAGCATCCCATCCTTGGATTTCTGAGGTGGTATCACTATGGAAGTAGCTTGCCCAACCTGCCCTTTGAGGGGTGGCTGGTGGGTTTGAACCACCAGCTCTCTGGTTAGCAGGCAAATGCCTTAGGCACTATGCCACCAGATCTCCCAAACTAGAGACAGGATGCAAATTCACATTCACCACTTCAGCATTCCCTGTCTGCCCCGCATTCTGTCCCCAAGGCCATACTTAATACTGAGAAACATTGAAATCTGGCCACATGCACCCTTTCCACCACATGCATGCAACACTGTAAATAACTGATTGGATACTCTTCTCAGAATGTACCAAACTCTCTGTGCTTGTCACATGTATTGATCCTTATGCCTGGAATTTTTCTCTCCTTCCAACTCTGCTGTACTCACCTAGAGAAATTCTTTCATTCTCCAAGGCTTCCAATCTCACTTTCGTCCTGTGGACTTCTCTGCGCATCTCCCCTCCCTAGAAAACATTTAATTATTTCCACAGGACTGTGATCAAGCTTCTGTTGTGCCAGTTTTCACACTGTGTCTCGGTTAATTGTGTACCATTCTGTCTCTTTTTTCAGATTATGAGCTCCTTAAAGCAGGTATGACACTTTGCTCAATTGTGTTCTTTAATGTCTAACAAAGTGACAGGCGTATATTAAATATGCATTTAATTATAGACTGCATTGAGTTTGGTACAACTGCTTTAGTTATCCTTTTAATTCTGCACCCAATAAATATTAGAACAAAATAAAATCAGAAAGGGTTAACCTATAATTTGAAAATGCTAGTAAATAAATTCACAGATTTACTCCTGATTTAGAGTGGTTCATTCTACGATATTTGTTTCTGTGAGGAAATTTTTGTTCAGTAAAAATGGCTGTTTGGAGTGTTGTGTTACTATATTTGTAAACAGTGAGCTCTAGACTTGAGTTTGCAACTATCGGTCATCACTCTAGCTCTCATTTCCATTTGATAGTTGGTTTTCAAATCTTTTATAAATTGCTTTTTTGACTATTAGTAAAACTTGTAATTGCTCCTTGAAGATTCCATGTGTTCAGATTAAAGTACCAATTTTAGAATCATATACTATAAAATCTTATTTTATGGTTTCTTGAATAAAGGCTTAGCATATTCGTTTCTTCAAGTGTTCCAAATTTTTCTTTTTAAAACTCTGAAGTAGATAAAGAGAGATCAACAATGAGGCCTGGTATGTGAAACTTAACTTCCTTCATGAATCTCTTAAACTGATGTCAGAAGTTGTAAGCAGTCCTATTAGAGAATATGGTGGGGGAGGAACTCTGCTCAGGTAACAAACACATGCAAAGGCAAGGTGCAACTAGAACACCCATTCTATGGAATTTTGCCATAAGATCATTGTTTGCATATCATACTCTTTAATGCCTCTAACAGTGTTTTCTGTCTTTTGGTTTGGCTTTCACCTCTGTGTCCATGATCCCTGGATTTTGACCAACTGTTCATTATCTGATCATTGTTCTCAGTAGATCTGTAATTATATTTGTTGCTTCAATACTATCCTGAAGTCTTTCTCTATTTCTTTTACTCTGACTTTTCGTAAAATTTGAGCTACTTTGCACTCCAACTATTCTGTCTCTAGGCCCATTGTTTCCCAATTTACCAGTGGCCTTGGATTGCATCCATATTATATCCTTTCACTTCCAAAGCTGTCCAAATTTTGATTGCCTCTCCTGGTGATGATCGTTCACATCTGATTCAGTGCCTTATCTTCAGAGTATGACAACTACAGGAGCTTTGAACACATTCTAATTATTTCCTTAGAGAGCAAAAAAGAAATTTTACTGGAATATAATTTAACTGTTTTCTGGTCCAGATTCTGTTTTTAGTGAGCTTTATAACTTTAGATAATCAAATATATATATATAAATGATGTGTACAAATATTTTGGTCAACCATTTTCCAGTTGGCTAGTCAAGTCTGGTGGGAGCTCTGGTAGCATAGTGGCTAAGACACTTGCCTGCTAACCAGACGGCTGGCGGTTCAAACCCACCAGCCACTCCTCGGAAGGAAGGTTGGGCAATCCTACTTCCGTAGTGATACTGCCTCGGAAACCCAAGGAGGGGTCGCTATGAGTCGGGGCCGACTCGACGGCACACAACAACAACAACAACAACAGTCAAGTCTGACCCATGGTGACCCCTTGTGTATCAGAATAGAACTGTGGTCCATTACATCTTCAATGTCTGATTTTTTGGAAGTAGATTGTTAACCCTTTCTATCAAGGCACCTGTGGATAGACCAGGATCTCCAACTTCTCAGTTAGCAGGTGAGCAATTTAACTGTTTGTGTTACCCAGGAATCTATGCTGAATCCTAGACCTATCTACCCCTCTAGAGATGAGGTTCCAGGAATATATACTTTTCAGATATGAGATGATACTAATGTATACCCTTAGATTAGAAAAAATACTCAGTTTTTATATGTCAAATTTCACTTCTGGGAATAAAATATTTTCCCACATAGGTGTTTATCTTTTAAGAATTTGTGAAAATCAGACTGAAATAGACATGCAAGCTGAAGAGGTATGGGAAAGCAAATAGGACTATAGCCACACACACACACACTCACACACACATATAGGTTTAGCAGAGACTCTCTCTACATGTGTTTTTTATATGTTGTTGTTGTTGTTGTTATTTGCTGTTGAGTCGGACCCAACTCATAGTGACCCCTCCTTGGGTTTCTGAGGCAGTATCACTACGGAAGTAGATTGCCCCAACTTCCTTCCAAAGATGGGGCAATCTACTTCCATAGTGATATGTACTATAAATATATCCAAGGAACTCTGGTGACATAGTGCCTAAGGCATTTGAATACTAACCAGAAAGTTGGCGGTTCAAACCCACCAGCCAATCCACAAAGGAAGGCTGGACAATCAACTTCCAAAAAGATATACTGCCTTGGAAATCCAAAGAGGGTCACTGTGAGTCAGAATGAGGGCAGTGAGGTTTTTTTTTTTGTTGTTGTTTTTGTTGTTCTTTCTTTGTTCTCTTTTGTTTTATAAATACATACATGAGTGTAGTAGAACATAGAGGGGGCAAATTTGTGAAAATTTCTAAGCCATAACCAAACACCTTGAGGGAATAAGTCACTGCTCTCAGGGACTCAGGATCACAGTCTTAGAAGACATCTAGGTCAATTAACATAACAGCTCACAAAGACAGTATTCTATGTCCTACTTTGGTGAGTAGTGATCGGGGTCTTAACAAATTTGTGAGTGGCCATCTAATGAGCAACTTTTGGTCTATCCCCATCTGGAGCAAAAAAAAAAAAAAAAAAAGAGTAAAGAAAATCAAAGATGTAAGGAAACAATTATACCAAAAGACTAGTGGATCAAGTGAATGCTAGCATCCATGAATCTAAGACCAGAAAAACTAGATGTGTCCAGTACCATCTGTGCAACAAAATCTGTATTTTGAAATATGAAAGTGACTGGTGGAATGCTGATACTGTGGCCCTTAGACACCCTTCAAGCCTGAACACATCCCTGTGGCTCAGCTTTGAGCTAAACAATAGATAGGCATATAAAGTAAACAATAACAGCAGGGAAGTCCTTAGATCAACTATACAAGATCAAAAGGGCAGTATTCACCCAGGGATAAAGCTCAGGAAGCAGGAAGGGATAGGAAAGATGTACAAATGGAAATGGGAAATACAGGAAGGCACTGAGAAGAGTGTTATGTTGTGGGGATTGCAATTAATGTAAAAACAAAATGTATATGAATTGTTGAATGGAAAACGAATTTTCTATGTCAAATTTCACCAAAGTCACAATAAAAAGTTAAACAATATTAAAAATTTTATGTGAAAATTATCTAGAATAAATATTTTTCCCATAATATATGATCTATAGTTTTTTAACCCTGTTTTAGCACACAGTGTTTCAGGAAATCAACATGACCCAGACTTCTTTTTTTTTTTTCATTATTTTTTTGAATCAGAAACATTAGTCTGAGTTATCTAGAAGAGAACCACAGGTGATATTTTTTTCCTTCTGCCTTATGGTTGCACGGGTTTCTCAAAATCCTCAGGACCCATTGTCAATTGTCATTAATGATAATTAATGGCACACTTTAAGCAAATGACTTATGAGTAACTGGCTTTATCCTAGAAGACCCATAAGATTGCATCTAGCATCCTGTCTTATATATAAAATAATTCATCCCACGACAATCAAGCCCACATTTTGGGCATGGAAATTCTAAACGGTAATACCAGTGGTGTCAATAGAACTGCTTGCTGGAGGTCGAGAAAGGAATTCAAAGTGGAAGGAGAAAAGTTAATTTATAACAGAGGAAATAGCATCTTCATTGCTGATGCTTAGTAGGATAGATTTTTTCACTTACTACTCAAGTAGAAAATTTTTTTCTTCTTACAAAGACACAGGCAATTTATATAATTTCTTCAACCATTATATCACAGAACTGAGCAGTTGTCATTTGAGGGCAATAAGCAGCTGCAACAAACATTTTGTAGTGAAGTCCCAGAAAGAAACAGAGCTTCTAGTATATGATAGGAAATCAGAACTGAGCTAAATAGGCCTGTGAACTTATAATTTTTGAAGAATATCTATCTTAAAATCCTGATTTTTTTTTTGGCAGGTTTTTTTTTTTTTTGCAGTTATCAGAGAAACTGATAACTATCTTCATTTATTTTAAAAATCACAATCTTGGAAATAGCCATTTTGGCAAAGAAAAAATACAGAAAAGATGATTAAGAAATGGTATGGAATCAGATTAAGGTCTAGAATGGGATAAAGCAAAGAGAATTCATTGCAGATGTCCCTGACTACAGATTTTACCATATACTTACTGGGCAAAATTTGACATTAACATTGTATACTGTAGTTTTCATTTTCTTTTCCTTTGTGCATGCATGTTAATTGTTTAATAAACTGTGTAATATTACTTTCATTGAAAATAAATAAATAAGAACACCTATTGCTGTTGAGTAAACTCAGACTCTTGGCAACCACATACATGCAGTGTAGAACTGCTCCATAGGGTTTTCAAGGCTTTGAGCTTTCAGAAATAGATCTTCAGGCATTTCTCCTGAGATACCACTGGATGAATTTAAACTGCCAACCTTTCAGGGACTAGCCAAGTGCTTAACCATTTGTACCATCCAAGGATTCTTATTAGTTTCATAGTGTGATTTTAATCTTTTTTTTTGATTCAATTTTGTTTTTAATGTATACACATTTTAAATAAATAAACACTTAAGATATACTGGATTGTATGAACCCAATTAGCAATAAGCAGAACCTACTATGTTCCAACATTTAAAGAATAATACTTAAGCAAAGTTTTATTTTGCTTCACCAATGGCATATCTTGTAAGAAGGTGGAGACTTAAATGAGAAATAAGTCCAGGTGTTTTTCTGCAAGTTGTTCCTTCTTCTCTTCTTTTCCATTCCTCTGCCCCCTTCCCTCCCTTCCTTTCTTGCTCTCTTCTTTAATTCCCTTTTTTCTCTTTATTCCTTTATTACTTTCTATATCCTTCCATTCATACCATAAACACATCTTGAGTAGCAAACACGTGCATATTTTACTTCTTTATTTACCTCAATTCCTAAAGATAAATGTCCAACAAGCATCATTTTCACAGAGTTCCTGCTACTAAGTCCAATCTCACACTCTGAGATGATGTTCTATGGTACACAGTTTTGCTGAGTTTGACACACACAGAGGCACTAAGATAACAGAATACTAAGGCAATGCTGTCCGGTGAGCTGAAGTGAGGCAGCTCCAAGCAAGAAAGGTGAAAAGACATTTTAAGGATGTACTGAAGCATGACGACGAGCAGATTGTCATAGCAGGAGCTTCTAGGTAACAGCCAATGCAGACAGAGAGAAAGCCCTGGTATTTAGAAACTAAGAAATAACTACAGTTTTTGTGAATATAAGCCTATAGTAGCTAATATTGAATTCTGTAGAGCAGATTTTTTTTTTAAGGTTTAATGTTCTGCTGACAATCAGCCTCTCCAGCCATATCTGTATCACTGTAAGTAATATCACACTTATAAGGAAGGGCAATTTGAAAGATAGTTAAACAAATAACTCTATTGCAAGACAAAGAACCTTAAAAAAGCATGAGCTGCAATGTTTTGGAAACATTAAGAAACAGCTTTTTGATACCATGAGTAGTGCTTCAATTTATGTCTCTTATAGAAATAAAAGAAAACATTATGCCTGACCTTCAAATTGTATATATATATTCCCTGTGTTCTGTGGGAGGATCATATGTAGAACACTGAATAATGCCCAAGTGCTCTGAAAACGCAGGCAGAATGATGGAGTTTCCATTGGAATATACTTGGTAGTTTTGTAGGGGATAACAAAGAACATTGAGCTAAGGGAAGGCCAAAGAACCTAAGTTCAATTTTGAGCATGATAGTATATGATGTGTTTTGACTTGTTTCTTAAAACAAATCTAAGAGGCTTTGAATAAGTTCCTTTCACTGCCTTTGAATTGGTGGACAAAATTGTTGACTCCACATAAGAATTCTGTACAGACAGTGTTCTATTCTACCTCTATGTTCACGTAGATAACAGATATGCATAATTATGTTTTTAACTTCAATGTGTGTCTTTAATAAGAACATTTTTTTTCATATAGATCTGATAACATGATTATATCAAACAAAATTTAATAATACCTTGATACCATGTCTACCTAGCTCATATTCAAATTCCTTCATTTGTTTCAAAAATGTCTTTGTAGCTGGCTGTCCAAGTCAAAATGCAATCCAGGACCATGTAACACATGTGGCTGTTACATCTAACCGTTTCCTCTTTGTATAAAAGAGGTTTTGTTTTTGTTTTTTCTGGTCATGACTTGTTGGAGAAAGAAAAGAAGAGAGGAACAATGAGAGGGGGTAGGAGAAAAGAAGGAGGAAAGGAGGAAGAGAAAGAAGGGAGGGAGGGAAGAGGGTGGAAAGAAAAAAAGGAAGGAACGAAGGGTAAACTTTACCTATTGCTCTGCAGACAATCATGCTTTCTGAATTTATTTATGTATTTCCTTATAGTGTCATTCTCCTTATTTCTCTATTCCCTGTAAATTGGAAATTAGTCCCTGTGGTAGTTAAGGTTCTATGTCAACTTGGCTGGGCCTTGTTGAGTGGCTGGGCATCTGGATGTAGTTATTCCCCATGGTGAGATTGGTAATTAAGTCCGTAGTGAAATCTACTGGCACAGCTGAGTAGCTACTTTAGGGATATGGGCTGCTTCCAGTAAATATAAGAAGCAACTTTGAGGGAAGTCTCCAGCTATGGGATACTTGAATCCTGCCAAGTCATTATACAGCAGCCTGTCATGTTGCCCTGGAAATCTTGGGACTTGCCCTGGAAATCAGGACTTGAATCAATGGCCTGTCATGTGGTTTGGTACTATCGAGACTGTGCCATTTTATTTGTCTACCTTGGGCTTGTCAGCCTCAGCAGCCAGCAGCTATCTGAGTGAAGAAAGCCTCCAGCTTCAGTGGACCGGGAACAAGATGAAGAGCTGAAGCCCAAGGTCGAGGGGTTTTCACCCAGCCCCTAGAGCCTGGCATTTTGAACTTGGACTTCTAGCCCCCAAAACTGTAAGGTAATAAACTCTTATTTGATAAGCCATTTCATGTGTGGTATATTCCTGTCAGAGAGGCTCTAGGTAGCCAAAACAACCCCAAAGTCTTGATTGATTAAAATAGACATTTATAGCCAGAATGAATATGTTGGAGGTGCTATCATGTATCACATATTACACTGTATCAGTAGACATGGTGTAACAACTAGATTTCTTATCTTTAGACATGCTCAATATTTATTTTAATTGTGGTACGTACATATAAGGAGCTCTGGTGGCACAGTGTCTAAGGCATTTGACTGCTAACCAGAAGGCTGACAGTTCAAACTCACCAGCCACTCCTTGGAAGGAAGACTGGTCAATCTACTTCCACAGTGATACTGCCTTGGAAACCCAAGGAGAGGTCACTATGAGTTGGATTCAACTCCATAGCAGAGATTTTGGAGTGTGTGTGTGTGTGTGTGTGTGTGTGTTTTAATGTATAAGAAGCTCTGGTGGTGCAATGGTTAAGTGCTTGGCTGCTAACTGAAAGTTTGGTCATTCACACCCACCCAGAGGCTCTGTAGGAGAAAGCCCTGATGGTATGCTTCCATAAAGATTCCAACGTAGGAAATCTCATGGAGCAGTTCCATTCTTTCATATGTGGTCAATATGACTAGATGACTAATGACTAGTCAAAATTGACTAGGTGACACCTAACAACAAGTATTTATATGACAAAATATTTGTCATTTTGACATTTTTACATATACAATTCAGTGACATTATGCCCATCACATCACGTAACCATCACCATTATCCATTTTCAATGTTCTATTCATCATTCTTTAACAGAAGTTCAGTGGGTCTAATCAATGACTTCCTCATTCCCCCTTGATAATCATGAGTAAACTCTGGTCTCTATGCATTACCTAGTCTAATATTTCAAAAACTTAGATCATAAAATATTTGCCCTTTTGTGATTGACTTATTTCACACAGGATATTTCATATGGCTCATTCATGTTGTAGCATGCATAAGGACTTCATTTCTCTTCATGGCTGAGTAATTACTCCCTTATATGTGTAACATATTTTATTTGTCCATTCATTTGTTGATGGATCTTTGGGTTGTTTCTACCTTTTGGCTATTGTTAATAGTGCTGCCATGAACATCAATGTACAAGTTTCTGTTTGTGTTCCTGCTTTCCCTGATTTTGGGACGAGGATAATAGCATCCCTCTGTTGTGCTTTTATATTTTTCCCTTTTAACCAGACAGTAATCAATTCGGTGTTATTTTTTCTTCATGCAAATATACAATTTTCCACCAAAATTCAACTACTTTTTTAAAAAACATGTAAAAAACCTTGCCTAAGTCAAATCTTCTTCCTGTGATTAAAAATGACTTTCTAGTTCTATCATGTTTTCTACATAGATTACCATTGTTCTTTTTTAAAGTAGAATTTTCCCTTAATGTTGGCAGCTAATTGAGTTCCCTGAACTATTGTTTCTAAGGAAGAGACAGGATCAGTATTTAACTATTTCCCTTTAGTTACCAATTTTAAAGAAAATAGTTGACTTAATGCCATCCAAATTACTCCAAATATTGACACATCATTTTAATACAGGAATAAGAATTTAGACACATATAAAAACAAACAAACAAACAAAAAACCTCACTGCCATCAAGTGGATTCTGACTTATAGAGACCCCCATTGGGTTTCCAAGGTGGTAAATCTTTGCAGAAGTAGATTGCCTCATTGGAGTGGCTGGTGGGTTTGAACTGCCAAACTTCTGGTTAGCAGTCAAATGCTTTAGGCACTGTGCCACCAGATATATACTTGTTGATTAATACAAGTAAAAAATGTCTTTAACTAAAAGATATTAAAGTTCTGGTTAGAGAACACAGTGAAAATAAACACTTAATTTAATTTTATATTAAATTTAATTTTAAAGCCAACAGAGTATTCAGTCTCACACCGAAAACACAGCATTTTAGTTTCTGATTACAAGATAGCTAAGAAAAGAGGAGTATATGTATTGTGAATAACCATATGTAGGTGACATTGAAAAAAAAAAATCACACAAACCCACTCCCATTGAGTCTATTCCAACTCAGTGACTCTTTAGGACAGAAGAGAACTGCCTCAAAGAATTTCCAAGGCTATAAATGTTTACAGAAGCAGACAGCCTCATCTTCCTCCCAGAGTGTCTGGTGGTCTGAATTGGCAACCTTTTGGTTAACAGCTGAATGCCTTAACCACTATACCACTAGAGCCTCTCATCTTTAAAAAGATTATGCTAATACTGTTATCTGTTTTTAGGTTCAGTGGAGTCAGTTCCAACTTATAACAACCCTTTGTACAATAGAATGGAACACTGCTCAATTCTGTGTCATCTTCACAACAATTGCTATGTTGAGACATTTTTGTAGCCACAGTGTCAATCTATCTCATTGAAGGTCTTCCTCTCTTTTGTTCACACTTTGTTATGCTATACATTATGTCCTTCTCTGCCGACAGGTCCTTCACTATAATATACCCAGAGTATGTGAGACAATCTTACCATCTTTGTATCTAAGGAACATCGTAGCCATATTTCTTCCAACATATATTTGTTTGTTCCCTGGCAGTCCAGTATGCTTTGCTAACATGATAATTTAAATATATCATTTCTCAGTTTTCCTTATTCATTATCCAGCTTCCCCATGCAAATGAGGTAACTAAAAATATCACTGCATGACTCAGGCACACCTTCATCCTCAAGGCAGTCTCTTTGGTTTTCAACACTTAATAGAGACTTTTGCAGCTGATTTGCCCAGTGCAACACATCCTTTGATTTTTGACTGCTGCTTCCATGGACATTGACTGTGGTTCCACGTAAAAGGAAATCCTTGGCAATTTCAATCTTTTCTCCATTTGTCATAATGTTGTTTATTGGTACAGTTGTGAGGACTTTTGGTTTCTTTATGTTGAGATGTAATCCATACTGGAGGCTAGTCTTTGATTTTCATCAATAAGTATCACAAATGAGTCCTTTTAGCTTTCAGCAAGTAAGGGTGGGTCATCTGCCTATCACAGGCTGTTAATGAGTCTTCCTCCATTCCTGATGCCATGGTCTTCTTCATTTAGTCCAGTTTTTCAGATTATTTGCTCAGCATACAGATTGAATAAGTATGGTGAAAGGATACAATACTTACACCTTTTCTGGTTTTAAACCACACAGCATCTCTTTTTCTGTTTGACCAAATGCCTCTTTACAGATTCTGCAAGAGCATAAGTAAGTGTTCTAGAATTCCCATTCTTCAAAAAGTTATCCATAATTTTTTATGATCCACACAGTCAAATGTCTTTGCATAGTCAGTAAAACACAAACATCTTTCTGGTATTCTCTGCTTTCAGCTAAGATCTATCTGACATCAACAATATTATTCTTCATTCCACATCCTCCTCTGAATCTGACCTGATTTTTTAGCAGTTCCCTGATGATGTACTGCTGCAACAATTTTTGGATTATCTTCATCAAAATTTTACTTGTATGGGTTATTAATGACATTGTTCTATAATTTCTATTTTACTGGATCACCTTTTTTTGGAATGGGCACAAATATGGATCTCATCCTATTGGTTGGCCAAGTAGCTCTCTTCCAAATTCCTTGACATAAATGAGTAAGTACTTCAATTGTTGCCTTCATTTGTGGAAACATCTCAATTAATATCCTGTCAATTCCTGGAGACTTGTTTTTTGTCAGTGCCTTCAGTGCAAGTTTGATTTCTTCCTTCAATACCCTCGATTCTTGATCATATGCTACCTTCTGAAATGATTGAATGTTGGTCAATTCTTTTTGGTACAATGATTCTGTGAATTCCCTCCATCTTCCTTTGATGTTTCCTATATCATTCAATATTTTGTCCTTAGAATCCTTTAGT
>NW_006921611.1:283353-292514 GCF_000298275.1 Orycteropus afer afer
TTTTTCCTCTTGGTTTTCTATCTCCAGGTTTTTGTAAAATTGATTCTAATACTTTACTTTGTCTCCTGGAGCTGCCTTATGAAATCTGTTCAGCTATTTCACTTGATCATTTCCTCCTTCACTTTAGCTATTCTATATTCAAGAGCAAGTTTCAGAGTCTCTTCTGACATTTATTTTGTTTTTTTCTTTATATTTGTATGGAGTCACTGTCAATTCTAGTTTGCACAGGACAGTCTGAGAGTCTGAGTGTATATCTGTGATCCTGTATAATCATTAGTAGCATCATTTTTCTCTCTCGTAATGTTCTATGAAATGATATAACACTATGGGTTAGATGATAAATTGTATTGTCATCAAATGCTTACACTTTTTTTTTTAAAAATCTAAGTAATTTCTGTGAATTGTAACCCATTACATATAGTTTAGGGCACACAGCCATGGTATTTATAATCATTTCATGTGTATGGGAAAGCTGGACAATGAATAAGGAAGACAGCAGAACAATTGATACAGTTGAATTGCAGTGTTGGTGTGAATTTTGAACATACCATGAAATACTAGAACAACAAACAAATCTGTCTTGGAAGAAACACATCAGGGAAGCTACTTAGAAGCGAGAATGACCAGACTTCATCTGACCATGCTTTGGTCATGTCAGAAGGTATCTATCCCTAGAGAAAGATACTATGCTTAGTAAAGTAAAGGGTCAGTGGTTAAGGGGAAGACCCTCGATGAGATGGCACAGAGTGGCTGCAATGATGGGCTCAAGTATAGCAAAGATTATGAGGGTGGCACAGAACCAGGCAATGTTTTGTTCTGTTGTACACAAGTTTACTATGAGGTGGAACCAACTGGAAGGCACCTAACAACAACAATGAAAACAAAATAAGATGTATATATTAAAAGTGTAAAATACAATGAATTTTGATACATATACACCCATGAAACCACCACTGCACATGGAATATCTAACATTTTAATAACCTTAAAAAGTTTCCTTATACTATTTATAATATACTCCCTCTTCACCACTATCACTGAACCTTTCGTCACTATGAAATAAATTTTCATTTTTTAAAAAATACATAAATGGAATGTTACAGTAGGAAATTTTTATTTGATTGGCTTTTTTACTCATTATAATATTTTTTGAGATTCACCCATTTTCTTATTATATCCTTAATTTTACCTCTTTTATTACCAAGTAGTATTCCTCCCTATGATTATAACAAAATTGGTCTATCCATTCCAATTTTTGGCTGCTATGAGTACTGTAAGCATTTGTATATAGGTTTTCTGTTTGTTTGTTTGTTTGTTTCCTTGTGAATACATGCTTTCATTTCTCTTGGGTAAATATATAGAAGACATGAGATAGATATATTTTAAAAAATTAAAGAAATTCCAAAAAATATTTCCCAAAGTAATTAGCACATTTTACATTCTGAACTACAGTATATGAGAGTTTCTGTTGTTCCATATCCTTGTCAACACTTGATGTGCTCAGTCTCTTTAACTTAAGCCATTCTAATGGATCTTGAGGGTCTGAAGCTGGTAAGATGTGTGGCCACCATGTGCTGGGGACTTCATTGCTTCAATTTCATTTTCTTGTTGACTAATGATAATAAACATCTTCTTGTGTGCTTATTAGTCATATCTATCTCTTCATTGGTTGAGTATCTCCTCAAATATTTTACCTTTTTTTTATATTACAGTATTTTTTATTATTAAATTATAAGATTTATTTATATATTTATGGATACATATATTTTATCTGATACATATAATATGTATTTTTCCCAGTCTATAGCTAGTCTTTATTTTCATACATGGTGTCTTTTAACAGCTGAGTTTTCAAAGCAGTTTCAAATGTGCTTTATTGAATGTGCAGATGAAAACCAATTGCTAAAAACTGTATCTCCATGTGTATATATATATCTCACATATTTTTTTTCCCAGTCTATAGCCAGTCTCTTTTCTTTTATACATGGAATCTTTTAGACAATAAACATTTTTAATTTTGATGAAGTAAAAATATCAGGTTTTCTTCTATAATTCTTACTTTTGGGGTTTTAAGAAGAAAGATGACTTTGTGTATCCCAAGGACACAAACAATTTTTTCTATGATTTCCTGTAATAGTTTAATAATTTTATGTTTTATATTTAGATACATAATCCATCCAAGTCCATATTTGTTTATGAAAATGGAGTAAAGTAAAACATTCATTTTTTTTTTTTCCATATACATAGGCAGTTGTTTTAGAACTACTTGTTTATAAGATTTCTTTTTTCCCCATTGAATTGGCTTTGGACTTTGTCAAAAATACAGTGATCATGTGTGTACAGGTAAAATTCTAGAGTCACTATTGTTCTATTAATGTACATGTCTAAGTTTTCACAAATACAAAACTGTCTATTTATTGTAGTTTTATGATAAATGTGGAAATCAGGTGGAATTAGACTACCAACTTTATTCTTTTTTAAAATTCCTTTAGTTATTCTAGCTTTTTTTGTATTTAACCTATAAATATTAAGTTTGTCAATTTCTACAGAAAAGTTTACTGAGATTGGTTTGGGATTTGCATCAAAAAGTCTTAATTCTTTAGCAACCACATAAATTCTTTACAAATAAATAAGTTTGTTACTATTTAAATTTTATGTCAGATTCAATATAAGTTGGCATGATGCTCTGAAAGCCTCTGGCAAATGCTGGCCTTAGCACATGGAGATACAGTTTTTAGTGATTGGTTTTCATCTGCACATTCATTGAGGCACATTTTGAACTACTTTGAAAACTCAGCTCTTAAAGTGACTACTTCACAAGAAAGCAAAGTGATACATTGTAAGTTAAGACCATTATCACTGCACATTAATTTTTTTTATATAAATCCATTTCTTCCGGACTTTAAGAACTCAGTTTTCATAATTATTCAATAAATAAAAACTGAAGGAAATATTCCAGCAGAATCCCAGAAGCAGAAATAACATTACAATGCTAATACAGTCAGTAGGAGGCCACAGTAATCCAGATTATCATACATAACTGTCTCATGGAAACTAATTTGACTTTTATTGTGCTACTAAATGAAATTATTACATGATCTATAGATTATTGAGCCCTGTGGCAATGCTGGATAGTGAGGCACTGAGCTGCATCTTTTACTTTGATGGTTGCAAGGTTTTAAAAGCACTTTACACATTAGGAGTGAGTAAAGAAGACTATAATATTCAATAATAATACAGGGACTAAATAAATTACTTTCCAGAAACTATAACTATGGCAGCAAGAATGAAGCAAGCATAGCATTTCTTCATTAACCATGTGTATCCAGTGAAGACAAAGTATTGAAAAGCACTTGTGTGTGAGAGCTGTGTAATTATGAACAGAGGTTTTTTTCTGCTGATAGGCATGCCTAGGACAACACCCCCAGCTGTTCTCTAAGTAATAGCTTAATGGACTTGAATATCCTCGGGAATTTGTAATCTTATTGATGATGTTGGAATCGATGTTCTGGTCATAGAAATCCAAAGACTTTGAAACTATTAGAATAGATTAGAGATGTAGCTTATTTAAGATATGGTCAAGGCCGAAAGAGAGGACATTGGTATTTGAATCATAGTTAATATGTTAATAATAATGACTTAAATTAGTAGTAACACTAAAATTTCATATAATTTTGTAGATCTTCTTTAGTGCTGTCTCTCAAGTAGTGTTACCTCACTCTTCTCCATTATGATAACCACTGTAGTTCAGATCACCATAGAACACTTGCCACATTTATTGCAGGTATGGGTTTATTATGCATATCTTTCTAACCGTGTTAAGGACTCTGGTAGCCCAGGGCCTGTGATATTGGGTAATACTGTCCTTTCTTCTCCCAGGTACAGCAAACCACCAGGCATTCAACCCTATTTATTAAAGATTGCATCACTCGGCTCCACCTGGAATTCTAAAGTAATGCAGTATCATTCCATACCCTGGTCTACTAGTCTTCTGTCACCTCATCTCCAAAGACTGTTCCTCTTTACTGTTCTACTTTAATTTTGCCATCTGCTGCAATAGAAACTGCACCTGGCCACTACCTGAAATTTCTCCCCGTCAAAAGTTACATACCCAAAACTCTCATCCTATAACTACAATTTTCACTCCTTGCAGCTTATCCTTCCTGCCACCACTCCTGCTTTAAACCTTTCAACTCATCTAGCTCCCTACTTTGTACTTTCTCCATCTTCAAGCTAAGGTTCTATGGTCTGTTTTGGAAATACCCATTTCTCCATTGTCTTTTATCATTCTTTTTTGTATAGAGGGCCCTTCCTCATCATGCTTTTGCCTTATATCAACAAAGTAAGACTAGGAGAATCTCAGATTTTCCACAGGAACAAAGCTGTTATTAAGAGAAAGAGAAAGTAGCTCATGATTGGAGACAAAGAAGGACATATCAACACTAGGTTTTGTCTCTCTGAGCAAAGATTTGCTAGGGTTTTTAAGGGTTTTGAGCAGAAAAATCTTACAAGAAAAGCTTACAGTCACCAGAAGAAAGGAAGTAATCAAGATCAAGCAGAAATCAATGAAACAGAAAACAGAAGGGAAATAGAAAAAATCAGTAATACCAGAAGTTGGTTTTTGGAAAAGATCAATAAAACGGACAAACCACTGGCAAATTTAACAACGGAAGAGAGGGAGAGAATACAAATAAACAAATAAGATGTCAGATGGAGTTTAGTTGAAAGCAAAGAATACCATGAAGATGTTTACTTATGCTTTATTGACTATGCAAAATCTCAGTTCTTTCAGCTTGAGAAATGTTGAGCATGTTCTCACCTTTTGGTTCTCAAACTCCAAGTCTTTCCATATTTCATTATAAAAGTTGACTTTGTCTGCTCAAGCTACTCTTTGAAATCCTCTGTTTCACTTTTTTATCTTTTCATTTCTTCCATTTGCATTAGCTACTCTCCACTCAAGGGCAAGTTTCAACATCTCTTCTGACATCCATTTTGGTCTTTTCTTCCTTTCTTGTGTTTTGAATGACCTCTTGGTTTCTTCATCAATGATGCTATTGATGTCATCTTCAATTCTTCTGGTTTTTGGTCATTGGTGCTCAGTGCACCAAATCTCTTCTTTAAATGGTCTCTAAATTCAGGAGGGATATTATCAAGGTCATATTTGGCTCTCATAGACACATTTTAATTGTCTTCAACTTCAAGATGAACTTACATATGAGCACTTGATGGTCTGTTCCACAATCAGCTGCTGACCTTGTCTTGGCCAAAGATATTAAACTTCTCTGTTGTCTCTTGCCACAGATGTAGTCAATATGATTCCTGTGTTTTCCATCTGGTGAAGTCCATGTGTATAGTCTTCGCTTAGGTTGTTGAAAAAAGGTATTTGCAAGGACACAGAAGATGGCAGACTAGGCAGAAAGACTGCACAGACCCTTTTCAACAAAGAAAAGGGAAAACAATTAACACAGACACAGGAGATAATCCTGGACCCCTGAGCCTTGAAGAGAAGGATATAGAAGTGGGCTAAACACCAACTAGCAGAAGAATTTGCATGAAAATACCAAAAAATGAGACATACGGAGCTGCAGTCTGGCAGTGATCCTGAGTGATCCTGACAGCACAGACAGCTTGGAGAGTGCTGAGTGGTGGTAGGACCTAAGAATTAACCTAAAAATCATCCCTGCTACCCAGGTACTGCATGGAGGCTGGGAAAAAAACAGAGAAGGTGAAGAGAAAGGCAGGCTGAGCTGTGGACTTTTGTGTGTCCGGAGGGCGCCACCAGTTTGAAATTTACAAGTGGCTTGACCATTTTGGATATTTAAAGAGACAGCACTCTCCCAGATTCCAGGGGCTTAAGAACAGGTTCTGCTTGCCAGCAAGCCCAAGGACACTCCGGACTTACACAACTGAAAAGGTACGATAATCCTCTTGTTACTCTTATACCTCACACCCACTTGGTGAACAGAGGTGTAGCCATCCCCCACTCCCACCCACCTTCTGGGACCACAGGAACTCCATCCCAGTCTGTGTGTTCAGAGGGAGCCTGGGTGCCATGCCCTGTCCTCGATCGATTTGTTTTCTCTCTCCTTTTTTTTTTTTTCTTTTTTGCTTTTTTCTGATGTTTAGTTTGTTTGTATTTGTCTGTTTTAAAACTACTATTATTATTAATATTTTTGTCCTTTTTACTATTATTCTTTATTCTTCCCCTCCCAGGTCCTAGTTTTCAGATTTTTTTTCTTTTCCCTATTCCTGGTTGACATATATATATTTTTTTAATTTAATTTCCCCCCCTTTTATTTTGTGGTTAAACCCATTCCTTGTATTTCTTTTTGAATTTTTCCCAATTTTTTCTTCATTATTCTGCTTCTCTACTTTTTTTCTCTTACTCCCCTATCCCCAGATATTGCAGGATTTCTTCTTCTTCTTCTTCTTCCCTTTTTTCTTTTTTTGGTGACTGTTCCTGTGTGATTACATGGTGTGTTTCTCATCCATGGGCTTTTACTTTTTTGATCATTATTCAATTGTAATTTTTGTCTAACTGAGTGGGAGAAAGTAGCAGCCTCCATAAGACACAACTACACCCACACCTCCTGCAACTTCACTTACTGAGCGAGAGCCACTACCTCTTTCTACACCAATGGGCCAATGATAAAAAGAAACCACCAAGAAAAGCCTGAATCACCTTTGGCTGCTCTTCAGAAACAGTTAACAGAGATCTAAATACAACAACGTCATGATGCCTCAGAGACAACAGACCATCACAGTACACACAAAGAAGCAAGATAAAGTGGTAGAAACAAGGGAGCAGGATACAGACCCAGAACACATTCCTGCGGAAGAAGCAGCATTGGAACTCTCTGATAAGGAATTCAAAAGAATTATATTTAGGTATCTTCAAAGGATTGAGAGACAGACCAAAGAAAACACAGAACAAAACTCAGAAGAATTTTGGAAGAAAATACAAGAACAAAATGACAAAATAAATGAAAGATTAGAAATGATTCTAAATCTACAGATAGAAATCCAGAAGATTAATACTAAATTGTCAGAAATAGATAACATATTAGAAGGGCAAAGAAGTACAATTGATGCAATGAAAGACAGAATTAATGAGATTGAAGACAAATACCTGAATACTTCTCTGGAAAGGGATCAGTCAGAAGAAAAAATCAAAACAAAATGAAGAAAGCCTAAGGTTCATGTGGGATAACATCAAAAGGAATAACTTACATGTCATTGGAATTCCAGAAGAGGAAGATAAAAATAAAACCACTGAGAAAATTGTCCAAGATTTGCTGGAGGAGAACATCCCTGATATGATGAAAAATGAGAATATATCCATTCAGGAAGTCCAATGAACCCCAAACAGGTTAGACCCCAAAAGAAAATCACCAAGACACATCATCATCAAACTCACCAAAACCAAAGACAAAGACAGAATCCTGAAGGCAGCATGGGAAAATTAAAAAGTTACTCATAAAGTTCAGCCAATAAGAATAAGCTCTGATTTCTCAGCAGAAACCATGCAAGCAAGAAGGCAAAGGGATGGTATATATAAAACCCCAAAAGAGAAAAATTTTCAACCAAGAATTATATACACAGCAAAATTGTCCCTCAAATTTGGAAATTAGGAGATTTCCAGATAAGCAGTAACTAAAGGAATTTGTTAAAACCAGACCAACCTTACAAGAGATTCTAAAGGGAGTCCTTTGAACAGAGAACAAAAATAGCAAACAACAACTAACCATTAATATGCAAGATGACATAAACCAGAAACCACAGCTATGGGCATATCCAAAGTAAAATGAGCTTACAAGATTGTAAACAGTGAACGACAGACATCAATTGGCAAGTGAGGACAACTACAAATGAAAAGAGGGAAAAGACTGTGTAGTTATAGAACTTCTAAATGGTGAGGAAGTTAAGAGTTAACTGCAAGATAGAATAACTGTTCTAAACTTGGGGAGAAAATTATAAATCATAGGGTAAACTCAAAGAAAAACGATAAACCTTCATATCACAATAAAAAAGAGGACAAGCACAAATACTAAAACAACAGCAACAAAAGGAAATGATAACAGGATTCATAAACATAATGAGCTCAGCACAGAAAATAATATGGAACAAAGAAACAAGGGACACCATGAAAATACACATAACAAAATGACAGCAACCAATTCATACTTGTCAATAATTACACTGAATGTTAATGGATTAAATGCACCACTCAAGAGATGGAGAGTTGCAGATTGGATAAGAAAATAAAACCCATTAATACGCTGCCTGCAAGAGACACACCTTAGAGATAAAGACAAAAATAGACTAAAAATCAAAGGTTGGAAAAAGATATATCAAGCAGTGGCAACTGTAAGAGAGCAGGAGTGGAAATATTAATTTCTGATCAAATTAACTTTAAGACAAAAACCACCATATGAGACAAGGAAGGATATCATAAAATGATTAAAGAATCAATTGAACATGAAGATATAAACATAATAAATATCTATGGGCCCAATGAAAGAACCCCAAAATATATAAATCAGACTTTAAAATAGTTGAAAAGTTAAATAGATGACTCCATAGTCATAGTAGGTATCTTTAATACACCACTTTCATTGAAATACAGAACTGGAAAGAAACTCAACAAAGATGCAGAAGAGCTAAACAATACAATGAATCAAGTTGGCCTTATAGACATCTACAGAGCACTTCACCCAACAGCAGCACAATATACATTCTTCTCCAGTGTACATGGAACATTTTCCATGATAGACCATTTGTTAGGCCACAAAACAAGCCTTAAAAATTTTTAAAATACTGAAATACTGCAAAGCGTCTTTGCAGATCATAATGCTATCAAATTAGAAATCAACAATAGGAAGATCAACAGTAAAAGAATAAACACATGGAAACTGAACAATACCCTCCTTGAGAAAGACTGGGTAAGAGAAGAAATAAAAATTGAAATAAAAAAAATTCCTTGAATCAAACGAGAATGAAAACAAAACATACCAAAATCTTTGGGACACAGCAAAAGCAGTGATCAGAAGCCAATTTATAGCAATAACTGCACACATCAAGAAAGAAGAAAAAGCCAACATCAAAACTTTAAACCAACATCTCCAACATGTTCCCTCTAGAGAAGGAACAGCAAGAAAAGC
>NW_006921611.1:294111-295669 GCF_000298275.1 Orycteropus afer afer
CCAATGGAATAGAATTGAGAACCCAGAAATATTTCCATTGACCTATAGTCAGCTGATCTTTGACAAAGAGCCAAAATCCATTAAATGGGGAAGAGAATGTTTGTTTAATAAATGGTGCTGGCAAAACTGGATATCAATTTGTAGAAAAATGAAACAAGATCTTTACCTCACACCATACACAAAAATGAACTCCAGATGGATCAAAGACTTAAATGTGAAACCTAAAATTATAGAGTTCCTCAAGGAAAATCTAGGGGTAAATTTAGGGGCCTTAATATATGGCATAAATAGACTATCAAGCATCACTCAAAATGCACAAACAGCAGAACAGAAACCAGATGATTGGGACCTTCTAAAATTAAATTTTTATGTGCTTCCAAAGACTTCTCCAAAAGAGTCAAAAGAGAATATAAAGATTGGGAAAAATATTTGGTAATGACATATCTGACAAGGGACTTATTTCTAGAATTTATAGAAAACTCCAACACCTCAATAACAAAAAGACTAAGAAACCAATTAAAAAATGGGCAGATGACATGAATAGACACTTCACCAAGGACAATATTCAAGCGACCAACAAACATGTGAAGAAATGCTCACAATCATTAGCTATTAGAGAGATGCAAATAAAAACAACAAAGAGATAGCATCTTCCTCCAACACTAGTAGCAAATTTCAATGAGACAGAAAATAACAAATGCTGGCAAGGTTGTGGAGAGATTAGGACTCTCACCCACTGCTGGTGGGACTGAAAATGGTACAACCATTGGGGAAAGCAGTATGGCGATTCCTTCAAAAGTTGGAATTAGAAATACCATTTGACCCAGCCATTCCATTACCAGGTATATACCCTAAAGAAGGGAGAGTCATGACAAGAACAGATATATGCACACCCATGTTCATCGCAGCACTATTTACAATAGCCAAAAGATGGAAACAACCTAGGCGCCCATCAATTGAGGAATGGATAACCAAACTATGGTACATACACACAATGGAATACTATGCAATGCTGAAGAATAATGTAGAATCTGCAAAACACCATGTAGCATGGATGAACTTGGAGGATATTATGCTGAGTGAAATAAGTAAATCACAAAAAGACAAATATTTTATTAGTCCGTTATTGTTAAAGTCAAGGAAAGGTTTATCTGTGGAAGGAAATTTTCTTCATTGGTTACCAGGGGTGGGAGGGGGAAGGGAAGGAATGCTGTTAGGTAGAGATAAGTATTGATTTGGGTGAAGAGAAGGTCAATGTACCAAATGTGAGTGAACAATATGGTGGCATTGACTAAGAAAAAGACATAGAGAGTTACATGGGAGGTACACACAACAAAGATGAACCCTTTTGCACATACAGTACTGTGTTGTCAGTGAAAACAAACATGGGTATACGGGTAGATAGATGGGTGGACAGGCTGAACTATTAGGTATGTCTATGAAGTAGAGAGTGTATCCAAGAACATGTATAGGGTTGGCAGACAATGGTCCTATAAGTTTATGTGAATGATCAGAATTCCCAGGTGTATAGTAGAGCTGACAAGGGGCAAGGTTGTGG
>NW_006921611.1:296454-301045 GCF_000298275.1 Orycteropus afer afer
AAAAAAAAAAACAAGTATTTGCAATGAATAAGTCATTGATCTTGCAAAATTCTATCATGCAATCTCCAGCATAATGTCTATCATCAAGGCCATATTTTCCAACTACTGATAACTCTTGTTTGTTTCCAGCCTTTGCATTCCAGTCAACAGTGATCATAACACAACTTGATTGCATGTTCGATCAATTTCAGACTGTAGAAGTTGGTAGAAATTTTCAATATCTTTATTTTTGGCTTTGGTGGTTGGTGCTAAATTTGGATAATAGTAGTATTAACTGGTCTTCCTTGTAGGCATATGGATATTATCCTATCACTGACAGCGTTGTACTTCAGGACAGATCTTGAAACACTCTTTGTGATGATGAGAGCCATGCCATTCCTCATCAATTTGTCATTACCGGCATAGTAGATCATACAGTTTTTTGATTCAAAATGGCCAAAACCAGTCCCTTTCACCTCACTAATGACTAGGATATCGATCTTTATGGGTTCCAGTTCATTTTTGACAACTTCCAATTTTCCTAGATTCATACTTTATATATTCCATGTTCCAATCATTTACAGATGTTTGCATCTGTTTCTCCTCATTTTCAGTTGTGCCAGAACAGCCAATGGAGGTCCCAAAAAATTTACTCTATCCATATCATTAAGTCTGTCTCTTCTCTGAGGAATCAGCTGTTCCCCAGTCAAATTGTATCTTCTGCCACGATGGGCTCGAGCACCATGTTGGACAATGTTTCAGGGCTGTTCATGAAGTTTTCCAGTAATATATCCAATAGTGTTTCATTGTTATTCATAAGGTTTTCACTGGCCAATGCTTTGAGAAGTGAATGGCCTCTTTCTTCTTCTGAGTCTATCTAAGCCTGGAAATTCTGCTGAAACATCTCCACCATGGGTAACCCTGCTGGCATTTTGCAACACAGTGGCATAGCCTCCAGCCTCACAGCAACCACAGGATGACAAACTGACAAACAAGTTTTTCTCCTTTAGTTGTTCCTAACCCCTCTGCATTTGCCTACCTCAGGCCCTGGCCTTAATATAGAGCCATAACCAAGTGAAAAGCAGCCTCCAAGCCCTGGGCCTGCCTACCTCAGTTTCTGGCCTTCATATATGTTGTTGTTGTTGTTATGTGCCATTGAGTTGACCCCAACTCATAACGACTTCTCCTTGGGTTTTCGAGGCAGTATCACTACGGAAGTAGATTGCCCAACCTTCCTTCCGAGGAGTGGCTGGTGGGTTAGAACCACTAGCCTTCTGGTTAACAGTCAAGTCACTATGCTTCCAGAGCTCCTGCTTTAATATATAGCCATTCCAAAATGAAAGCAGCCTCCAAGCCCCTTGGTCATCTATCTCAGGCCCTGGCCTTAAAAATGTTGTTTATGGAGATTGTATTTACCTGTATTTTTCATATTGGAAATAAAATTGAGAAAATTTTAAAATATTAATTCATTTAAAAATAATAAAAATCAACCAATTAAATATGAATAGAAGTAACTGTTTTACAAAAAATATTATACTTTCATAAAAAATATTAATGAAAACAGTGACATTGTTTCACATTTTTTAAAGTGTTTTCTATGTCTGGTTTAATAGAAGATAGCTATTTGTTTCTATATTCAATCTATGTTGAGATACTCTTTTGGTTTAAGAATATAAAGAAAATCTAGCCTCACATAGACATATAATTGGAAAAGAGAGGAGTAATTTAACATTTTTTCAGATTATTGTGGATGAATTTTGATTCTAGACCAAAACTCAAAATCAGTACTTACTTAAAGTTTAGTTGTAATATAGAATCTTAAAAAACTGTGATCTAAAAGTATATCAATGAACTTTTCATATTTCATTCCATTGAAATCTATTAGCCTATGTTGCAATATGAATGGATATTTTACCTGTGTGATTTTGAGACATATAAATGGATAATTTAGAAAAAAAAATTGGCTTAGAGAATTATGCTGACATATTTAATTAATTATGATTAATGAAGTAATAATTATTTTAAATTAATTGTATTAATTTTGTAGTTATTATTATATAATGAAAATCACATTTGTTAATACAACTACCAATATGATCAGAAAAATATTAATACTTGAAAGCTGTCAAGCTGTGACAGTAGATACAAGTTTTCCAAAATGCTAATTTTCACTTGAAACTAAAATATTTTCATTAAAAGCAAAGGGTTATCCTTGAAGGAACAAACTAACTTTGTTTTTTCTTGAGAAAATATCTGCCAAGTCCCCAAGTCTCTATAACTGTACTCTGCATGTTACTGTTGCGGAAAAGTCCAGGTGAGTTTTCAGGGCACTCATTTTCTCATAGGAGCTCTGGTAGCATAGTGCCTAAGGCACTTGACTGCTACCCAGAAAACTGAGGGCTCAAACGCACCAACCACCCCTCGGAAGGAAGATGGGACAATCTACTTCCATAGTGGTACTGACTGCCACGGAAACCCAAGGAGGGGTCTTTATGAGTCGGGTCTGACTCAATGGCACATAACAACAACAACAACATTTTCTCATAGGAGCTCTGGTGGCGTAGTGCCTAAGGCATTTTGACTGCTAACCAGAAGGCTGGCAACTTAAACCCACCAGCCACTCCTTGGAAGGAAGGTTGGAAAATCTATTTCCATAGTGATACTGCCTTAGAAACCCAAGGAGGGGTCATTATGAGTTGGATCTGACTGGATGGCAGTTTTTTGGTGTTAATTTTCTCATAAAACATATGATATAGTGCTAAGAAAACTTTCTACTGTTGGTAAAACAGTAGAAACTATATGACACATTATAAAACTAAAGATAAAAATTATTTTTTAAAATAAAGCAGAGAAAGGAAAATAGAAGTTATAAATTCCCATTTTCTACAGAGGAGTTATATGGTCTAAAGTTGATGCATACAGAAATGGAATTCCAACATATTATTTAGAGTTACAGTAATCATCCACTGAAAATGTAAAAACAGAAACAGATGAAACATTTTTCTCTGATAGTGGGGAGGAAGCAACAAACTTAACTTGTTCATTTAATTCCATTTTAAGCTGCTTGATTTAAAAAAAAAAAAAAATCACATGCTTTTCAAATATGTATGGCATGAGTGATGGCCTTTATGCATTGATGTGATATGATTTGGAACTATATACTATTTTACACATTTTACAGTATAATTATAAATATGGAACAGTAGATGAATGTGAAAGGAGGGCAGGGAGAATTGTTTTGAGGAACTGAGC
Organism: Orycteropus afer afer; assembly: GCF_000298275.1. NCBI lineage: Eukaryota > Metazoa > Chordata > Mammalia > Tubulidentata > Orycteropodidae > Orycteropus > Orycteropus afer. The sequence goes on from NW_006921611.1 coordinate 299,686, forward strand.
CTCATAATTCCTAGGCTCTTTACAATCCTCTCCTGCAACCAGAAATGTAAACAAATAAAAATAAGAAATTAATGACATGCATTCTGATGCAGGTAGTGGTGAAAAGTACTCAACTCTACAACACGTTAAGAAACACGTCAAGGAAATAAGATGTACTGATGGATAATTGAAGGGATGAGTTGACAGATACTGTTAGATAAAACAAGTAGAGTAAAATGTTAATTTTAAGATCTAGGTAATGAGTATGTGGTTATTTACCCCATCATCCTATTGACTGTTCTAAATATGTAAAATTTTTCATAATAAAATATTGGGAAAAAATTTTTAAATAGCAAAAACAATTAAAATCAAACAAACATAAGTCTTTGTACCTGTCTGTCCTGCTTTTGACAGATTCTCAGTTTATGTACAACATGGGTGGCTCTGTTTTCATCTAAAGTTTCAAAAATTGTCCCTCTTATTGATGGCAAAGGAGCAATTCCTATACTGAGCAAAGATCTGAGAAAAAGAAAAATAGTCCTTGCACAGGTTAGTTCCCTTTCCTGTGGTAACTTTCATATAGAGACGTTTTCAACATTTCCATTTTAGACACTTGCCTTAGAAGTTCTACAATTTGTCTTCAAAATCGATTTTAGGTTTAAAAACGACATGATATTCTTAGCCTCAAGGAATAAATATTTAATTTTTCTATAAAATTTAAACATACCTATTTGATCTTTGTTGTTATTATTGTTGCTTTTGTCAGAAAGTTCACAATTTTAAGAACTGCTCGTGAGATAATTACAAAAATAACTCTCAGGATCTCAGGATTAGGGTGGAGGGGCAAGGAGAGAAATTAATATGAAAGAGAAATTGCTGGAAACCAGATTATTCAGAAATGCTGAAGGTCACTAAATAGATTCACCTGATGATGTGCTTTCCACTTTCAATTCCTATTTTTCACTATTAACACTGAGGGGGCCTTGGGCAAACAATTTAACTAGGAAAAAGTTAAATATCCCTTATAGGCTAGTTTTAATTTTCCATTTCTAGGTATACCAAATGGGAAGGGGGATGGCAACCATTTCCAAGTACCTTGCACATTTTAGATTCATTCAGTGATTCTTCTTTAGAAACACACCTAGAAAAAAAAAATTTCCCTTTAATCCTATTTTGACACCATTTCTACAAATGGAAAATGTGGCTTCCAATTGTGCTACCCAGGCAGGTAAGTGTGCATAAGGTAGCCAGCATTCTTTGTAGCCTCTAAGAAGGGCCTAATCAGATGGCTGGCGGTTCAAACCCACCAGCCACTCCTCAGAAGGAAGGTTGGGCAATCCTACTTCCATAGTGATACTGCCTCGGAAACCCAAGGAGGGGT
>NW_006921611.1:301145-303477 GCF_000298275.1 Orycteropus afer afer
TCAAACCCACCAGCCACTCCTCAGAAGGAAGGTTGGGCAATCCTACTTCCATAGTGATACTGCCTCGGAAACCCAAGGAGGGGTCGCTATGAGTCGTGTTTGATTCGACGGCACATAACAACAACAACAACAACAACAAAGGTCATAGTAGAAAATCTTGCAAAAACTCTACCTTTACCACTATTAGGAGCTCAGATGGCACAAGGATGAACGGTTCAGTTACTAACTGAAAAGTTGGCTGTTTGAACCTACCCACTGTTCTCAAGGAGAAAAGATCTGATGATCTGCTCCCCTAAAGATTACATTCTAGGAAATCCTGTGGGGCAGTTCTACTCTGTCATATAGGGTTGCTATGGGTCAGTATTTGCTCCATGGCACACAGCAACAATCATAGGGACTTTTTGTCATCTTTGTTGCTTTGTTTCTTAACAGATACAATTAGAAGGCAGCTCAATAGCTCTTCAACTTTGCCCTTAGTCATCTCTACTTAGTTTATCTGCTAAGTTAAAAGTAAAAATTTAGGAAAAGTGAAGGTCAATAAAGCAAAACTGACCTGCCAATTGGCATATTTGGCTTTTGTTAGGCAGTGTTAAGAAAAAAGATCAATATTTCAAATGATGTAAGAGAGACTCTTCACAGACATTTTATTTCATTCCAGACATTGTGATGTGAAAACCGTATGACTCAGAGCCAGGACTAAAGGATTTTGGAAACTAATAATGTGCCAATATACAAAGCTCCTCAGAAGCCTGTGTAAATCTCCTCAATTAACCACCATTTAAAACCCAAAAAGCAAATAGATAAGTAAATAAAAAATATCCAATTGAATAGCTTCTTCAGGACACTAAGGACAGTAGAAACACATTGAACATATCATTTTTGTTTTATAAGAACATTGAAAGAAAGAGAGGGGGTGCTTTAGACATAGGGTGAACAAGTTCAGTTTTGAGTCAATAATATTTATTAATTTACTTTTGGAGCATTATGTGTCTACTGAAGACTTTAGTGATACCACAACTTACTTACCTCAGTCAACCACATCCTTTTTAAATGGTATGTCTGGTATTTATTTTTACCCTGTTACACCAAACTAAAGAAAAAACCAAACCCACTGCCATTGAGTTGACACTGACTCATAGCAACCAGAAATTCACAGTTTCTGAGATGGTAAATCTTTATGGAAGTAGATTGCCCAGTCTTGCTTCCTCAGAGTGGCTGATGGGTTTGAACCACCAACCTTCTGATTATCAGTCAGATGCCTTAGGCACTGTGCTACCCTATTATACAAAAAAATAATTTAAAAATAATACCTGCCACCCAGTGGGTTCCAACTCATAGAGGCTCCTCCTTGGTTTTCTGAGGTGGTATCTGTACAGAAGTAGATTGCCCAATCTTCCTTCCGAGGAGTGGCTGTTGGGTAGGATAAGTTAAATTGAGTATTTAGAAAACAAACTGTTCTTACAAATTTTGTCTTACATTCTAGTAACAATTAAATCTTTCTTACATTTCTCAGTTTTCAGTATCCACCAAGTGGAAGAAGCCAGATTCTCTGAGGTTTTATATATAGTTCCAACATATTTTTAAAGTTCTTGGGATGGACTGCTAGCAGGGACTCAGAAGCCAAGATTTTAGTCTTGACTCTAACATTTGTCATTGCATTTGTTTTGGGTGGAATGTGTACCTTCCTGGAATCTTAGTTCCAATACTGGTAAGATATAAAAATTACTAATGGACTATAAGATCTATCTTTTTTCTACCTTCAGGGAAAAATATAAAGGGCTTTGGGGTGGGGATTATATTGTTCAAGGAAAATGATCATCAGTAACTTCTACTAGGGAATTTACTACATTTGGTCACTATGCTAAATATTTTACAAATAACATTTCACTTAATCTTCACAGAACCCTATGACACAGGTTATTATTTCTCCCTATTTTAAAGATAAAGAATCTAAGGCTTATTCCTAAATTGAGGAAGGAACATGTATTCTAGAATTTAAATTGATTCTTAAAAATCTAATATTCTATTATTACTCCCCTCCCACCAGGATTTATTGAGATGTCAAAATAAGTTGATATATGTAAAAATTTTTCAGAAATTATAAAGCAAAATGCAAACATCATTTAATATTTTGATCACCACTCACACTGTATGCAAAATCTAGAGCAGGCTACCTGCTTCTTCCCTTGATACATTTCAGTCTTAATTTTGTTGTTGCTGTTGTTATGTGCCTTCAAGTCGGATCCGACTCATAAAGACCCCTCCTTGGGTTTCTGAGGCAGTATCACTACAGAAGTAGATTGCCCCATCTTCCTTCCAAGGAGTGGCTGGT
>NW_006921611.1:303577-307914 GCF_000298275.1 Orycteropus afer afer
GCCAGCCTTCTGGTTAGCAGTCAAGTGCCTCACGCACTATGCTACCAGAGCTCCACTCTCAAACTAAATGAACTAATCTTTCATTTCTATCTTTTTAACTTTTTTTTTTCTATTTCAACACAATCTTAACCATTGATTAGCTCCACTAATAAAACTTTAAGTTAATATCTTTATTTTCTAAAGAACATCTAGTAAATTGTCAGACTTTTTTTTTTTCTTTATAAAGAGATATGTTTCTTAGCAAAAAAAGCAGTCATTACTTGGCTTTCTTCCATTAAGTTCCCTAGAAAGTAAACTCTGAGACAGAGGTTAGCATGTAGCAAGTTTATGTGGAGTATTAAAGAATTAACAGTCATTGAGGAAATGGCAGGAAATAGAATTGGGCAGAGGGAGAGATTGAGTTGTGATATAGTCTAAAGGGAAACTACAACCAACCCTGTAACGGAGAGTTCTGAAAATGGGATGGACCAACAGATGTATTCCAAGTTTGTGTAAGAAGACCAATCCTTTCTATTCCCATGTAGATCAGTCACTAATGTGAGAAGTCCCTAAGGAAAGGGTATGACCTTTGCTCTCTTTAGCAAAGACAATACTCAACCAGAGCTTACCCCTAAGGGATATTTGCTATCTGCTTGCAATAATCCCAGCAGCTATGGTAATATGTTCTTCATTCCTGAAGAGGGATCTAGATAGGCCATATAGGCTCTACCACCTTGTTTTAAGGGAGCTCTGGTGGCATCGTGCCTAAGGCATTTGACTGCTAACCAGAAGGCTAGCAGTTCAAACCTACCAGCCACTCCTCAGAAGGAAGGATGGGCAATCTACTTCTGTAATGATACCACCTCAGAAATTCAATAAGCAGTTGCTATGAGTTGGATCCGACTCCATGGTAGTGAGTTTAGTTTGTTTTTTGGTGACTTTGCTTTAAAGGAATAAGAAAAGTTCTGTGGAGAACTTCCAGTAAGATGGAGGAATAGGCAGACAAGTAACACAGACTCTCTTCAACAAAGAAAAGAAAAATCAATTGACAGAGACAAAGAAGATAATCTTGGAGCCCTGAGCTTTGAAAGGAACTAAGCAGAAGTGGATTAGGCACCAACTAGTGGAAAACCCTGAATGAAAACAGTGAGTACAGAGATGGTTGGACCTGTGGACTGTCAGCTACTCTGACAAGCCCAATAGCCTGAATATTTCCAAATGGTGTTGGGACCTGAGAATTGACCTAAAGATCAACCCTGGTCACCAAGGGCTGCAGGGATGACTGTGCTGGTGGCCTATGACTAGTAAGGGAAACCCCAGGGAGGGAGACAACCTGAGCTGGTGACTCTGTGGTACAAAGGATTGTATGTACACAGCAGACATTTTGGATATTTAAGGTGACCGAGGGCACAGCCATTTTGAATGTTTACAAGCTGTGGCCATTTTGGATATTTAAAGTGACTGAGGGTGCAGCCATTTTGAATCTTTACAAGTGGCAACCATTTTGGATTTTAAAGTGATAGCATTATCATTCAAATTCCAGGGACCTAAGAATAGGTTCTGTTTGCCAAGATCAGCAGAGACATATGAGAGGCTGACAACAGGAAAGGAGACAGGTGGTGAGTTTATAAATGCTGTCAACTAGCAAATAGAGGAGCACAGTACCCTGCTTCTGTAGATAACATCCAAAGAAAACAAAAATCATGGGCAAGTCACTCCAACATACAATCACAAATTAAATATAAACACAAAACTATCACAATGCCTCAGAGACAAAAGAGCATTACAGTCCGCATAAAGAAGCAAGATAAAGCAGGAGAAACAACGGACCAGTATATAGACCCAAAACACATCCCTGAGGAAGACACAGCATTGAAACTCCCTGATAAGAATTAAAAAAAAAATTATGTTTAGGTATCTTTAATGAATTGAGAGTCAGATAAAGGAAAACATAGAGAAAACTCTAGAACAATTTCAAAAGACAGTACAAGAACAAAATGAGAAAATAAATGAAGAATCAGAAATGATACTAAATCTACACACAGAAATCCAGAAGATTAATATTAAATTTTCAGAAATAGATAAGGCATTGAATGGGCAAATGAGCAGAATTGAATCAATGGAAGACAGAATTAGGGAGATTGAAGGCAAATACCTGAAAACTTTTTTGGAAAGAGATACATCAGAAAAAAGATCAAAACAATAGAAGAAAGCCTAAGGTTCATGTGGGATAACATCAAAAGGAATAACATATGTGTAATCAGAATTCCAGAACAGGAAGAGACAAATAAAACCACAGAGAAAATTGTCAAAGATATGTTGAAAGAGAATTTTCCTGGTATCATGAAAGATGAGAATATATCCATTCAGGAAGTCCAACGAACCCCAAACAGGATAGACCCCAAAAGAAAATCACCTGGACATTTCCTCTTCAAACTTACCAAAACAAAGACAAAGAAAGGGATCATGATAGCACCATGGGGAAAATGAAAAGTTACCTACAAAGGGCAAACAATGAGACTAGGCTCAGATACCTCAAGAGAAAACATGCAGTTAAGAAGACAAAAGGATAGTATAAATACAACCCTAAAAGGGAAAAATTTCTAACCAAGAATTATGTACTCAGCAAAATTGTCACTCAAATATGATTGTGACATTAGGACATTTCCAGATAAGCACAAATTAAGGGAATTTTAAAAAACCAGACCAACCTTACAAGAGATGCTAAAGAGTGGCCTCTGGACAGAGAAGCAACAACAGCCAACAACAATTGACCATTAACACACATGATGATATAACCCAGAAACCAATCCAGCTATGGAACTATCCAAAGTAAAGAAGCCTACAAGATTGTAAGCAGGGAACCAGAGACATCAATTGACAAATAAGGACAACTACAATCCAAAAAGAGGGAAAAACTGTGTCATTACACAACTTCTAGATGGTAGGAAAGTCAAGACAACTAGAAGATAGAACAGACTATTCTAAACTTGGGAAGAAAATGATAAATCATAGGGTAACCTCAAAGAAAACTGATAAACTTTCACATCAAAAAAGAGGACCAGCATAAATATTCAGCAAATACTAAAACAATAACAATGAAGGAAGTGATAACACGATTCATAAACAAAATGAGCTCAGCATAGAAAATTATATGGAACGAAGAAATTGACACCATGAAAAAGCACATAACAAAAATGACAGCAACAAATTCATATTTGCCTATAATTACATATCTGGCAAAGAATTTATCTTTAAGATTTATAGCAGAAAAGTAGATGACCAAATTATGGTACATACACATAATGGGATGCTATGCAGCACTAAAAGATAATGTAGAGTCTTCAAAACACCACATAATATGGATGAACTTGGAGGACATTTTGCTGGGTGACATAAGTCAATCGCAAAAGGACAAGTAAAGTATTAGTTCATTGTTGTGGGGGGTCAAGGAAAGGTTTATATATGGAGGGAAACATTTGTTGGTTGTCGGGGGTAAGAGGGGAGGGGAGGGAACCCTGCAAACAAAAAAAATGTATTGACCCATGTCACTTTGGTTTTGTGTATTTAACTGTACATAAATTGTATTTCAATAAAATTCATTTAAAATAAATAAATAAAAGAAAATCCACCTTAAAATTAACCTTTGATCAGAGAGCATTTTTTGAGTGATACACTTTAGTTTTGCAAATGTAAATTCAGTAGTCATCTACTGCCCAGGATTGTTGGAAAAAGATCTTTTGTGACCTCGAAAGCCTCTTTTCCAAATATACCTGGATATGCAAAACTGGTCACTAGACAAATTTGTGTAATGCTTCAAGATCAACTTGGAGAGAAAAGTAGGAGAGGCTAACTTTTTGTCTTTTGAGAGTTAATCTTCTGCCTACTGAAATGGACCTAACAGAACTTCTAGCAAGACAGAACCACCAAGAGTGCAAAAGGAGAAATTAGCAGGAATGGGAAATTGGCATGCAGACCTAGTTTTTTTTTTTTATGAGGATCCAAAGATTTTCCTTAAGATGGTTGGTTTTGATTCATGTGTGGCTAAAGTTGGGAAATCCTCTGGACTCAGCAACTCTGGTATTAAAATTTTGGTTTGAAAACAAAAGCTGAGAATGTAATAACAAGAAATAAACTACTTCCATCTTAGGAAACAAGTGTGAGGCAGCACTGCAGGCTCTATAGGAATTTAGACTAATGAAGGCATTGAGACAGTGGGCAAGGATGCTTAAAAATAAGTGAGATTTATTTTCATATGTTAAGGCCTTTCCAATGTAACTTGGCAATTATTTAAAATATATTTATTTAGTGTCTAATATGTTTATAGACTGAGACAGACTAGGAAGAAGGAAGAGGCC
>NW_006921611.1:310486-317634 GCF_000298275.1 Orycteropus afer afer
TCTCACCTATTTTGGTCATGTTGTAAGAAGGGACCATTCCCTGGAGAAGGATGTCATGCTTGGTAGAGTGGAGGGTCGACGAAAGAGGAGAGGCTTTCAACGAGATGGATTGATATGGTGGCTGCGATGATGGGATCAAGTATAGCAGGGATTGTGGGGCTGGCGGGGGATCGGGCAGTGTTTTGTTCTGCTGTGCATGGGATCGCTATGAGTCAGAAATGACTCCACGGCACTTAACAACTATAACAACAATACATGGTTGCTGTGAGTCAGAGTTGACTCAATGGCTATTAAAAGCAATATCATGTAATGTAATCCTGCAAAAAGGATGTGGGGGTGGCTTCTAACCTCTTCTAATTTCACAAGAGAGAAGGATGATCCAAAACAACATCAATACCCAAGGTTGATTCCTATCAGGTAGAGGTCAGACATGCTGCCACCGTCTATCCATTTTTATTTATTCTGATACCAGCAGTCACTCCCATGACTCTATCTGCTTGTCTGTTGGGTTCAATAATTCATTGCAGTGGCCACACAGAGCTTACAGACAATATTCATGATTATTGGGTTTATTAGGGAAGGATAGGTTAAAATTCTGGTTCAGGACCACACAGAATACAATTCTTTGATCAGGGCCAATGCTTCTCAGCCATGCTGCAGGCATATTTCTCTCTGGCCTCAGCCTATGTCCTGCTCAGCAATTGTTACAAAGTACTTTTAGCTCTGTAGATAGATGCCCAAAGAGGCACCCCACTCTGTCAGCAAACCTCCTGCCCAAAGGCATTCAGCCATGGGCCAGGAAGCCCTCTCTTTTGTCTCATGCTGCTCTCTTGGTTCTGTTGGCCCTGCTGCCTCTGCTGCCACAGTCTACCTATTGTCTCTCTGCCATCTCCCTACTGTCTCTCTGCCCTCTCTTAGTACAGAGATCTTAGGTCCAAGAACACACTCTACTCTTGGGTTTTCTTTCTTGATGATAGTGAGATTACCATTTTGGCCTCTGAAATGGCTTATTTTAAGCCTAGCAAGATGACAAAACTACCAATTCCCATGTTCAGAATCCACACACTCTATTTGCATGATCTCACCCCTGAAAGGGTGCCACAAGCATCTCACATTTGCATAGTCTCACCCTGTCAGGTAGTGAGAGTCAAAAAGACTATGGCTAGAAGAACCATATTAAGTAATTCACTGCACTATAGATCCCCTGGGGGGTGCAAATGATTAATGGCATCACCTGCTTAACAAAATGTTGGCAGTTCAAGTCTACTGGCACATTCCTTGGAAGAAATGTCTAGTGATACATTTCAAAATATTGGCCATTGAAAACCCTATAGAGCCCAGCTCTAGTCTGACACACATGGGGTATCCATGAGTCATAATCAATTTGAGGGCAACTGGTTTACTGGTTTTATTTGTAATGGCATCTCTTCTAGGCACTGGGGACAAAGTAGCCAAAAAAAAAAAAAAAAAAAAAAAACAACACATAATCTCTGCCCTTAAGAAACTTAAATTCTCCTAACAGAAGTGTAAAATAAACAAGTAGGGGGAAGGAAGAGGGTGTCATACCAATAGTCTTCATGTTCAGTCCTTCTACCTACCAACTGAATTTCTGAGTAACTAGGTAAAGCAGATAGATATAATGATACTGGAGTTGTGAGCAACTAAGGAGAAGATAAAGTATTAGATCCAGTGAAAGCAGTGAAAGGGAGCAGGTTAAGCAATTGCGAGAAATAATCAAACCTGCCCAGCTGGTGAAGACAGAGAGGAGTCATTAGAAATACAGAGGACAGAAGGAAGAAAAAAAAAAAAAAAATCATGGAACCCAAAGGCACTGGGGACTCAAAATAGCTACACTGGGAGTTTTCAAGGTGAGCTGGGCTTTGAGTCGGAACAAAGATTTTACTGGGAAATGGATAAAGACCCCCCACACACTTGACTTGGGCTGCTGCAGAGTCTGGAAGGGAGTAAGTGAAAGAGAGGAGAAACTCTCTTTAAGTAAGTGGAACCCCAGACAGATACACAGCAGTGGGCTCAGGTCCAACTTTTGGCAACAGAGTTCACAGAATGGATTTGTGAACTGGGATTTCATGACTTGTTGATCCGAACAGAAAGGGGTGGCCCTTTATCCTTTGGAGTGACTGTCAGGTTTACATTGCAGGGCTTTGATTGAAATCTGGACATCATCAGAAGATGGCCCCAGAATGACCCAAGGTGCCCTTCCCATGCCTGTATCACTAACTGAATTATCTAAGCTAAACCCATAGAACTCCTTCTGCTTTTCTATCTTGGGGTCTGCTTCTGGTACATTTTTTCTTTTTTTCTTTTTCCTTTTCTCCCTTGCCTCATCCAATAGGAAGAACATATTAAACCTCCAGTAGTCAACTGTAGCTACTACACTGAACAACTCACCCAAAAGACAGATAACATCAATAGCTCCTGCACCACAGGATCAGTGACATACAGCTGCTCATCCCAACTCCAAATCTTCTTCATGAAGAACTGAGACCTCCACCCACATGCCTAGCAGTAATTCCACCAACACATAGAGAGCTGGAGAGTGAACCAGTACAGTTAAGTTAATAACCAAAGTACACCCGCTTCATACTTCCAGATATATTGAAAATAAAATCAAGGTGAAATAAATCAGTACATAACTAACAATTAAAGACAAGTTCAAAATGTCTGGAAAACAGCAGAATACCTCAAATTAAACAACAACAACAACAAAATTAAATAAAAAGCCAGGACAAGATAATAGAAACAAAAGCCTAAGCTAAAGAATTAACATATAACTTGGAGTAAGAACAAGCAATAGGATTACCTGATAAGGAATTCAGAAAGTGTATATATAAGACCCTCCAAGAGCTCAAGGAAACCATAAATAGAAATAATAAGAAGACAGTACCCTGGAAGAATTCAGGAAATCATTCAAGAACAAAATAACAAGACAAATACAAATAACAAGATAAATACACTTATACAAAATCAGCAATTAGAAACCCAGAAGATGAACACTGAAAATACAGAGACAACTAACACAGTGGATGGATAAAAGAGTAGACTAGAACTGGCTAAATAACTCATTTCCCACTAGAAGAAAAATCCCTTGACATCAGCCTGTATGAAGAAAAGTCAGAACAAAGATTTAAGAGAAATGAGAAGAACCTAAGAATTATATGGGAAGACATGAATAGAAAGAACTAACACCTGATTGGAATTCTAGAACAAAAGGAGACAAAAATAAAATTTAAAAAATAATAATAATAATAATTACCATGGAGAAAATTGTCAAAGGCTTCCTATCAGAAAATTTCCACTATATCATGAAGGAAGAAAAGATATCTATCCAAGAAGCTCAATGAACCCCGTACAGGATAGATCCCAAGAGAAATTCACCAAGACATATCATAATCAAATCTTCCATAAACAAACATAAAGAAAGAATCTTGGCAGAAGCTTGGGAAAAATGGAAGGTCACCTACAATGACTATCAATAAGACTAAGCACTGATTTCTCAGCAGAAACCATGCAAGCAAGAAGGCAATGGGGTGGCATATACAAAATCTTGAAGGAAAATAATTTCCAATCAGGAATTATATATATAGCCAAACAGTCCCATAAATATGAGGGTAAAATCAAGAGATTCTCAGACAAGCAGAAGTTAAAGGAATTTGTGAAAACCGTACCAATCCTATAAGAAATGCTAAAGGGAGTCCTTTTGTGTTAGGCTGGGTTCTCTAGAGAAGCAAAGCCAGTAAAGCTTATAGAGAGAGAGAGAAAGAGAAATTTTTCTTAGGAAAATGGCTCACACACTTACAGACGCTGGCAAGTCCCAAGTTCTTGGATTAAACACCAAGCTGGAGGCTTTTCCTGACTCAAGCAGCTGCAGCAGCTAACGAGCTCAAGGTTGGCAGCCAGTATACTGGCTGTTGACTCCAAGGAATGATGAATCCAAGATCTCCAGGACAAATGGTGGATTGTTCTCTCACAGACAGTTGTAGGCAGCACAGTAGAATCCAAATCCACAGAAGAAGAGAGTCTCTTTTCCCAGGATGTCCACAAATATACTGGAAGCAGGCCAGACCCCTAGGGAAACTTCCCTTCAATGGATTGGCTGCTCAAAACATATACATCTGATCACATCATGGGAACAACCCACATCACAATTGCTCAAACCACACAGAATCATGGTCCATCCAAGTTGACACAGACCTCCAATCATCACACTTTCCAACAGAAAACTCACAATAGAAAACAACAATTTAAAATCAAGACACTTGACACACCATCTAAAACTAAACTAGAAAATGATTCCCAAAATAAACTCACAAAAAAGTGTGCATAGAGAAATAGAGTAGTCAGTCTGCAGACAACAATAGCAACAAAGCAAATAGAGGAAATAAAAGTTTTAATTACAAAACTTCAAAATGGAAAGGAAGACAAGACAAGCTCTTTATAGAACAGTGCCTAAGGCACTTGACTGCTAACCAGAAGGCTGGCAATTCAAACCCACCAGCCACTCCTCAGAAGGAAGGTTGGGCAATCCTACTTCCATAGTGATATTGCCTCGGAAACCCAAGGAGGGGTCGCTATGAGTCGGGGCCGACTCGACGGCATATAACAACAACAACAACATTCCAGACTTAGGAAGACAAGAATTTCCTTCAGGGTAACCACAAAGAAAATTGACAATACTTCTGAGCAAACCCAGAAAGAAGAAAAACACAAGGGCTTAGTAAGCACAAAACCAACAATGAAACAATAATGAAGAAAAGAGAAAAAAAATACTTGATAACAAAACAAATTCAGCACAAAAAAGAATTTAGAACAAGGAAATCACCAACAATACATCAAAAAACACAATAGAATGACAGCAATAAATTCATCCTATGACAAATTACAATCAATATGAATGGACTAAATGCATCAGTCAAGAGAAAGAGAGTGGCAGATTGAATAAGAAGACAAGATTCATCAATATGCTGCCTATAAGAGACCAACATTAGACCAAAAGATAAAATTCACTTAAAAAATAAGGGGTAGAAAAAAATAATGTTAAGCTAATGTCAACCAAAATAAAGCAGGAGTAATAGTAATTTCTGATAAAATAGACTTCCAGGTGAAGGTGAACACAAACATGAGACAAATATTTACACTATATGATTCTAAAAGGATCAATTGACCAAGAAGACATTACCATAATAAATATCTATGTACCCAATGAAAGAACTCCAAAATACATAAAGGAAATATTAACTGAATTGAAAGGAAAAATAGACAACTCAACAGTAGTAGTAGGAGACTTTAACACACTACTTTCAAGGAGGGACAGAACAACTAGGGAAAAAAAAAAAAAAAAAAACTAAACAAAGATACAGAAGAACTCAAAAACACAATCAACCAACTTGACCTCATACACATATACAAAGCACTTCACCCAACAAAAACACAATACATATTCTTTTCCAGTGCATATGGGTCATTCTCCAGAATAGATCATATGTTAGGACACAAAACAAGCCTCAACAAATTCAAAAACATTGAAATACTACAAAGCATCTTCTTGTATCACTATGCTGTAAAATCAGAAATCAATAATAGGAAGACCAAGGAGAAAAAATCAAATATGTGTAAACTGAATAATACATTGCTCAAAAACTACTGGGTAACAGAAGAAATAAAGTATGAAATAAAAAAAATTCCTAGAAAAACAATGAGAATGAAGATACAACTTACCCAAAACTTTAGGACACAGTAAAAGCAGCACTCAGATATCAATTCATAGAAATAAATGCACACATCACAAAAAAGGAATCAAAATTAACATTTCAACTCATCAACTCCAACAATTAGAAAAAGAGCAGCAAAAGAAGCCTACAGTATCCAGAAGTAAGGAAATAATAAAGATCAAAGCAGGAATAAATGAAGCAGAAAAAAAAAATGAGAAATAGAAAGTCAACAGAACAAGAAGGGGGTTCTTAGAAAAGACTAACAAAATCGACAAACCACTGGCAGATTTAACAAAGGAAAAGCAATAGAAGATGCAAATAACATGACTAATAAATGAAAAGGGTGACATCAAACAGAACCAACTGAAATAAAAAAGATAATAACAGAATATTATGAAGAACTGTACTGCAACAGATCTGAGAACCTAGAAGAGGTGGACAGGTTTCTAGAAATACAAGACCTATCTAAATTAATACCTAAACTAACCCAGTCAGAGTAGAATACTTGCACAGTTCCATAACAAAACAAGAGATTGAGCAGGTCATTAAAAAAAAAAAAAAAAAAAACTCCCCACAGAAAAAGTCACCTCACCCAGATGGCTTCACTGGAGAATTCAACCAAACATTCAGGGAAGAGCTGGCACCTATACTGCTCAACTATTCCAGAACAAAGAAAAAGATGGAATACTCCCAAATTCATTCTATGAAGCAAGCAGAAAACTAATCCCAAAACCAAGTAAAGACACCACACCACTAAAAAGAAAAACGATATAAATATAAATGCAAAGTCTTTAGCAATATCCTACCCACCAGCCACTCCTCGGAAGGAAGGTTGTGCAATCCTACTTCCGTAGTGATACTGCCTCGGAAACCCAAGGAGGGGTCGCTATGAGTCGGATTTGACTCGACGGCACATAACAACAACAACAACAACAGCCAACAGAACACAACAACATATCAAAACCTACTATTAATAATAATACATCATGACCAAATGAGATTTATATCAGTTACAGAAGGATGGTTCAACATCAGAAAAACAATCAATGTGATCCACCACCTAAACAAAACAAAAGAACCATATGATCATATCGATTGAGAAAAGACATTCAATAAAATTCAATGAAATCCAAATGTTTGACACTCTCAGCAAAATAGGGATAGAAGGGAAAATCCTCAACATAATAAAGGGTATATATGCAAAGCCAACAGCCAATATTATTGTTAATGGAAAACAACTCAAACAATCCCCTTGTGAATGGGAACCAGACAAGGATGCCTTCCATCACTACTACTAACATTATATTGGAAGTCCTAACCAGGCAGGAGCTCTGGTAGCATAGTGGCTAAAGCACTTGACTGCTAACCAGAAGGCTGGCGGTTCAAACCCACCAGCCACTCCTCAGAAGGAAAGTTGGG
>NW_006921611.1:320899-335184 GCF_000298275.1 Orycteropus afer afer
GCCTGACTGTTCCTCTGTCTGGCTTCCTGGCTTTTAATCCCCTTTCTCCTGCTCTTCTGGCCTGCTTCTTTGGGCGTCCCTAAGTTGTCTCTCCTCACCTTTATCCCTGGGGCTGATTGCTCTTCTGTCCGGGTTCAAGGCTTTTATCCCCTTTCTCCTGCTCTTCCAGGCAAGAGAGAGAAATAAAAGGTATACAAATAAGGCAAGAGAGAGAAATAAAAGGTATACAAATTGGCAAAAAAGAAGTAAAGTTATCTCTATTTGCAGATGATATGATCCTATATGTAAAAAACCCGAGAAACTCAGAAAAAAAATTACTGGAACTAATAGAAAGGTTCAGTAAAGTGGTAGGATACAAGGCCAACATATAAAAATCAGTTGGATTCTTATACATCAACAAAAAGACCTCTGAAGAGGAAAACAATACTGTTTTGGTTACCTAATTGTTCTGACAGGAATGTACCACAGATTGGATGACTTGAAAAAACAAGAGTTTATTCTCTTACAATTTTGGAGACTAGAAGTCCAAGTTCAAAGTGCTGGGATCTATGGGCTTGGTGAAAGCTCCTCAACCTTGGGCTTCAATACTGCCCCTTGTTCCTGGCCCACTGCAGCTAAAGGCATCTCTTCACTCAGTCAGCTGCTGGCTGGTGAGGCTGACAAACCCAAAGTCAACAAGTGAAAAGGTACAGTCCTGCTATTACCAAACCACACAGCAATTAATTCAAGTCCATTAAAAGTCCCCCAAGATCAGCAGAGCATGGTAGGCTGCTGAATGAAAATGTGGCTGCATGGAGGGTTCAAGCATGCCAAATTATCTGGAGACCTTCCTCAAAGCTGCTTCTTATATACTGGAAGTACACAACATCCTTAAAGTGGCTACTCAGCTGCTCCAGTAGATTCCACTATGGAATTGATTGCCATTCTCACTGTGTGGAATAAGTACATCCAGCTGCCCAGCCTTGGCCAATCAACCAGGCCAAGCCAAATTGACATACAAGCTTAACTACCACAAACACCATTTATAATAATATGCAACCAAAAAAATAAAATACTTAGGAATATATCTTACCTGGGACACAGAAGACCTATACAAAGAAAACTACAAAACATTACTACAAGAAACTACAAGAGATCTACATAAATGGAAGAACATGCAATATTCATGGATAGGAAGACTGAATATTGTGAAAATGTCAATATTACCCAAGGCAAACTACACATTCAAGTCAATCCTGATGCAGATTCCATCATCATTTTTTAAGGACATGGAAAAAACAATCACTAATTTCTTGTAGAAAGGAAAGAGACCTCAGATAAGCAAAGTACTACTGAAGAAGATAAACAAAGTAGGAAGTCTCAAACTCCCAAATCTCAAAGTCTACTATACAGCCAGTCAAAATAGCATAGTATTGGTATAATGACAGACAGATAGACCAATGGAACAGAATTGAAAATCCAGAAATAGATTTATTCATCTATGCACATCTGATCTTTGATAAGGACCAAAACCCATTCGAAGGGGGAGAGATAGCCTCTTTAACAAATGGTGCTGGCAAAGTTGGGTATCCACTTCCAGAAAAATGAATCAAGACCCATACCTCACCCCATACACAAAAATGAACTCAAGTTGGATCAAAATCTTAAATGTAAAATGCAAAACTATAAAGTTCATCAAAGATAAAACAGGGGCAAATCTAGGGACCCTAATTTACAACATAAATAGATTATCAAACATAACCCAAAATGCACAGAAACAAGATGACTGGGACCTTTTAAAAATTAAACTTAGGTGCTTGAAAGATTTCTCTAAAAGGGTGAAAATTGAAAGTACGGATTTGGAAAAATTGTTTCGCTGTGACATAACTGACAAGGGAATTATCTCCAAAAGTTATAGAAAAATTCAACACCTCAAAACCAAAAAGACAAACAATCCAATACAAAAATTGGCAAAGGACATGAACAGACACTTCACTAAAGATGACATGCTGGCGACCAACAAACACATGAGGAAATGCTCACAATCATTAGCCATTAGAGATATACAAATCAAAACAACAAGGAGATACCATCTCACTCCAGCAATAAGAGCAAATTTAAGTAAGACAGAAAATAATAAATGCTGGTGAGGTTGCAGAGTACTTGGAACTCTCATACACTGCTGGTGGGACTGTAAAATGGTACAACCATAACAGAAAATGGCATGGTGTTTCCTTAAAAAAACTGAAAATACAAATACTATTTGATCCAGCAATTTGATTACTAGGAATATATCCTAAAGAGGTGAGAGACAGGAAGTAAACAGACATATGCATACCCATGTTCATCATAGCACAATTCACTATAGCAAAGAGATGGAAACAACCTAAATGCCCATCAACAGATGAATGGATAACCAAATGATCGTACATTCACACAGTGGAATATTATGTGACATTAAAGAATAATGAAGAATACATGGATCATCTCACAAAATAGATGAATTTGGAGGTCGTTATGCTGAGTGAAATAAGTCAATCACAGAAAGACAAATATTGTATGAGCCCGTTACTGTAAAAAGTCAAGGAAATGTTTACTCAGGGAAGGGAATTCACTTTGTTGGTTACCAGGGATGGGAGGGAAGAAGAGGGAAAGTTTTGAACTAGCTGGCAATCACATGTTGATTTGGGCGAGGAGAGGGGTGGTATGGAAAGAATTTGTGACCAGCATGGTGCAATTGGGGAAAAGAAAGACACAGGAATGTGTACAAAAGATATAGATAACATAGGCAAATACTACTATTACAAACGCAATACTGCATTACCACTGGCACAAACACCAGGCTATGAGAAAATGCATCGACAGGTGAAAAGATCAGGTGTGTGTAGGGAAACAGCAATATGCTCTACACCAATGACAGATTTGGGTGAAGTTAATCTTACATATGCACTTGTGCTACAAAATTATTCACATATATTACAGAAGCAACAGAAGACAGAGTTGGAGTAGCTTCTCAGAGACAATCAAAGACCTTGAGAGAGAGAATCACTGGGCCTGACTACTCAGGACTGTAGTCTTGGGGGACATCTTGTTTAATTGGCACAACATAGTGCATAAAAATCTTGTTCTACTACCTAGTTTGGTGAGTAGCAACCAGTGTCTTAAAAGCTTTTAAGCAGCCAATACAACTTTTAGTCTCCTCTTGTCTGGAACAAAAAAGAGTGAAGAAAAGCAAAGTCATCTGCAACCAATTAGTCCCAAAATAAGATGGACCTTGAGGACCTCAGCCTTCAGGACACTGAGACCAGAACAAGATACTGCCCAGCTATGAATGGCAACCACTCAGAAAGGGATGAAAACTGGAGATCTTGGATAGAATGGGAGGAAAAATGTGGAACAAAACTTGAAAACACAAAAATGACCATAATTACTGGGCAGACAGAGACTGGTGGAACCCCTGAGACTATGGCATCAGGTTATCCTTTGGGTCTAGAAGTGAATTCGCTTACATGGAATGGGTCTCAGCACAACAGTAGAAAGACCTACATGCAGAGCACATACCCCAGCATGATGCACCCACCTTCTCTAAAGGAGTTGCACCCCTTAGATCAATCAACCATGAGACACCAAAGGGGCAGAATTAAGGTAGAGGGAAAGCTAGACTGATGGGAATGCATAGATAAGAAGGGCACAAGGAGAGGTAATTACAGGGAAGGGAGTGGAGGAGAATTTTTTATCATTGGGGAGAATAATCAGGGCATGAAATCAAATGTCTATGACTGTTGAATGTAAAACAAATCTGCTTTGAAAATTATATAATACATATTTTTTATCTGTCCTACTGTAGCAATACAACTTCAGGTGGTCTAAGCAATATAATTTTAAGACAGTAAATTACATTAAATTATGCTATATATTTCAAGCTAAGTTAAACTTTGTTCTATGATTAGATAATTACTATATGGAAGTAAATACTTTGTGGTTACTTTAACGTTTTGCCTTGTCTTCATGCAATAGGAGAGATAATCTATCAAACAATTAAATAATATCACTGAGAGAGATCTTGGAGAGTTTTATTTTGCCTTTCGGGAAAGATATGTTAGTACTTCATGTTAGTGTTTCACCACTATTAAATTATTCATTTCTAAACTAAGAATTTGGCCAAAAGTACTAGAGTCCTTAATCTATTTGTGTCCTTTATTTTCTTCTTCTTTAGCCAGCAAAATATTGGTGTGCTTGTGATCCAGATGAGCTGCTCCAGCAGCACTCTTTGTCATATTTATTAAGAAAACCTGTTCTGTCTTCATGGCATTTCCCTCTATGTCCAGAGAATGTCAATCAATTATTTTTCTTGGAGTTGACAAGCTGGAAGGAAGCCCACCTTCCTAGTGCTTGCATAATATCATTGTCCTTTCATGATTATAGATTTGCTATACATTTGTGAATATCTGTCCCTCAAAACAACCTCTCCAAATGATAGCTGTGAATAGAATTGACCTCAGAAGTCAAGGAAATATAATTGCAATTAAATGTAGACTGGGTCAAACCACATTTCTTTAACATATCCTGTGGTAGAGCATGAATGCTTGTAAGGCTAATTTCCCAGTTGATGATGTAGAACTCTGAGTTTAGTCAAGAGGTTTGGCAATGTAAAAGCCAGAGTTTCCAGATTTTTTGTGTGTGTGTCATTTTTTAAAGAAGAAATAATGTGTTGAAAAACATGCTGAGGCATAGTTGTTTAGATCATGCATGTTGGGCAATATCACCCACAAAAGGCTAAATATTGATTCTTGTGAGATGAAAAAGAGTTACATATATAAAGAGCTCTGGTGGTGTAGTGGTTAAGGCATTTGGCTGTTAACCAATGGGTTATTGGTTCAAACCCACCAGCCTTTCCACAGACAAAAGATGGAGCAATTGGCTTCCGTAAAGATTTATAGCCTTGGAAACCCAATGGGGGTATCTATGAGTAAGAAATCTATTCTATGGTAGTAAGTTTGGTGTATATATTTATACATGTGTGTGTGTGTATATATATATATATATATACATATATAACAACAATATGAATATATATGTATATATATATATATATATGAATAGAGGGATAGATAGATAAAACATAAATGGACAGTAGGGCTTAGTCATTTGACTTCTGATCAGAAGCATCTGGATCCACGTGCAAATTCTGCATGAGCACAATGAACTGTTCTGAAATTCCTGTTCAAACCCACCAGCCACTCTGTGGAAGAAAGACTGGGCAATCTATTTCTGTAAAGATTTACTGCCTCAGAAACCCAAAGGGGATTGCTATGAGTAGAAATCAACTTGATGGCAGTGAGTTTGGTTTTGGTTCATATCTGTAATGGAGAAGTCCTGGTGGCACACTAGTTAAAGAGTTTGGCTGTTAACCAAAAGATTGGTAATACTGAAATTTTATTTCACAGAGGAGCAATTATGAAAAATTGTCTAAAAATATTCTTTAGGTAAGAAATAAAGAAAAAAAGATTGAGAAACTTTAGATAAAAGTTTAAAGAAAACCGACAAACAAAAAGGGTGCTTAAAATCAAGATTATTAACTTAAATTCTAGAGGGTGATTCTGGTGATGGGAAAAAAGTAAACACAAAAAAGCATTGTTTTTTTTATGGAATGAAAGCAGTGAACCAATTTTCCAATGCAAGAACATAAGGAAGACAGACTGCTAAGTAAAACCAGTGACTCTAAATGTGGTAGTTATGTTTGGGTGTCAATTTGGCTGGGCCGGTTGAGTGGCTGCGCAGCTGGTGGTAGTTATTCCCCATGATGAGACTTGCAATCAACTCTATGGTGGGATCTACCATGAGCTGCTGGGTAAATACTTTGTGGTTACTTTAACATTTTGTCTTGTCTTCATGCAATAGGAGAGATAATCTATCAAACAATTAAATAATCTGGAAACTCTGGCTTTTACATTGCCTTTGGGCTGTGGTCTGCTTCCTGTATATAAGGAGAAGCCTTGGGAATGGTCTCTAGTCTATGGCATGTTTGGACCCTGCATGTAGCCATGTCATTGCTCAGCAGCCTGCTATGCTCTGCCGACCGTGAGACTCACAATGGACTTAAGTTAATGGCTTGCCTTGTGGTTTGGTAACATCAGGACTATGCCCTTTTCCTTGTCAACCTTGGGGCTTCTCAGCCTCAGCAGCCAGCAGCTGTCTGAGTGAAGAAGTGCTTCTAGCTCCAATGGGCCGAGAGCAGAAGATAGAGCTGGACCTCAAGGTTGAGAGGCTTTCACCTAGCCCCTAGAGCCCGGTACTTTGAACGTGGACTTAAAGCCTCCAAATTGTAAGAATAAACTCCTGTTTGTTAAGTCCATCCCATTTGTGGTATATTTCTTGTCAGAGTGGCACTAGATAACCAGAACAGAATTTGGTACTGAGAGAGTGGGGTGCTGCTCTGACAGATATCTAAAATGTGGAAACAAGAGTAGAGTGCATCCTTGACCTGAGACCCAGCAAAGCGACCCCTGCATATGGCATGACAGACGGCAGGAGCAGAGCCAAGAGCCTGGCAGAGAGATAACAGCAGAGAGACCAGCATGAAGGGCGACAGTAGTGGAGCCCAGAGACCGTCATTAAACAGCAACAGGCTTACCAGCCCATGGAGGAGAAAGCTGGGTGTCATTGGGTAGGTGGTTTCCTGGTGGAGTGGGTTGCCTTGGGTATTAATTGGTGAAGAGACTGGCATGAAATGGAGTAGCAGGCAGGCCAGCCCACAGAGCAAGAAAGCCAGCCCAGTGGGTTGCCTTTGGCATTAATTGATAGAAGTAGAGAAAGTAAAGAAACGGAAGCAGAGCTGCCTCAGCCTGAAAGGGTAGGACTGTAGCCTTTGGGGGTGGAACTACCACAGCCTCCTAGGTTTCAAAAGGCCAGGCCTTCACCAACTTGGTTCTGGAGTGTGGGGCTGCTCGTTCATATGAGCCAGTGGGATGGAGCCATAGCTGCTGCCCAAGAGTGAGGGGGCAGGGCTGCCATGCCCAAGAGGAAGAGGAACAGGGCCTGCCAGGCCAAGGGGGTGAGGTCATCACTTAGAGAAACTAGGGGACTTGAGCCACCCACTGAAGGAGATCTGTACAGATGCCACCCAATGAAGATCTGTACAGATGCCAAGTTGACAAGGGGTGGAATTGTGGTAGTTATATTTGTGCGTCAACATGGTGGGACCTGGTTGAATGGCTGGGCAGCTGGTGGTAGTTATTCCTCATGATGATACTGGCAATCAAATCAACTCCCTGGTGGGATCCACCACAAGCCGTTGAGTAGCTGCCTTTGGGATGTGGTCTGCTTCCTGTATATAAGGAGAAGCCTTGGGAATGGTCTCTAGCCTATGGCATGCTGCAAAAAGGGGAAGGAGGTCACAAGTTATGACCTCCTCTAATCCCACAAGAGGAAGACAAAATCACCATCAATAGCCCAAGGCCTATTCCTCCAGGCCAAACATGCTGCCTCTCTCCAGCCCTTTCTCCAACTGTTCCTCCCAAAGCACCCACCACCTCTCTCCTGGGTTCGATAATTCACTGCAGTGGCCACACAGAGCTCACAGATTATGGGGTTTATTAGGGAAGCACCACAGGCTACAATTCAAGTTCAGGAAAAAATTCACAGTCTCTCTCAGCCCACCGTCCGTCCCTCAGCCAACAGTCTCTCACAGTCTCTTTCCCAACAGTGCTGGTCCCTCAGTGTCTCACTCAGTAATGCATGTCTCTTGCATCTCTTTCCAGCAATGTGTGTCTCAGGAACGTGTGTTTCTTTCAGCAGCACGTCTTCCTCAACCAGCAGTCAGAGAGAGAGTTCTGCCTCTAGGAGGCCTCCTTTTGAGCTTGGCAGAGTGGCCAAACCAACCAGTCATAAGAAAATAATTCTAAGCACCTGAGAGTGAGCCTCCCATAACATTGTGTTGTGCCACAACTGAAATAACCCAGGTGGATAACATTTACAATCAGGAGCTCCTCAGTTGCTCATTCCACCACTGAGTTTACAATGACTTATGGGTAGAGAAGCTATACTAAGTAATTTATTACACTGCACATGCTTAGACCCTGCCTGTAGTCGTGTCATTGCTCAGCAGCCTGCTATGCTCTGTCAACCTTAGGACTCACAATGGACTTAAGTTAATAGCCTGCCATGTGGTTTGGTAACATCAGGACAGTGCCTTTTTTACTTGTCAACCTTGGGACTTCTCAGCCTCAGCAGCCAGCAGCTGTCTGAGTGAAGAAGCACATCTAGCTCCAGTGGGCCAGGAAGAGAAGGCAGAGCTGGACCCCAAGGTTGAGGGGCATTCATCTAGCCCCTAGAGCCCGGCACTTTGAACTTGGGCTTAAAGCCTCCGAAGTGTAAGAAAAAACTCCTGTTTGTTAAGTCCATCCCATTTGTGGTATATTTCTTGTCAGAGTGGCACTAGGTAACCAGAACACTAAACCTTAAGGTTAAAGACTCTACCTGCTACCCAGTAGAGGAGTGAAAGCAAAGAGAGTTTGTTTAGTGAACTAACTCTACATGGAGTTTATAAAGTAATATGGAAATGTACCTTTCAATTATATCAATCCTATGTAATCTGTTCTCTAGAATTTCTTTCCACTTGTATAAAAATAATTTGTGCATTTAGATATTTAGAAATGACTATGGAAACTAGTTTTCACAGCCCAATTTTTTCCAGAAGTAGATCACTAAGTAGCTCTTCCTAGTGTGTCTTAGTCTAGACTAAGCTCCTCTGAAACCTGTCTGTCATGGATGATTATGCTGGTATTTGAAATACCAGTGGTATAGTTTTCAGCATCACAGAAGCATACAAGCGAGCACAGTAAAACAAATTTACAGATGAGTGGTCAAACAGTTGCAGCAATACATCAACAGGTAAGTGGCAGATATTGAAGCTGGATTCAGAAGAAGACATGGAATGAGGAATACCCCTGCTGATAAAAAATGGACCTTGGCTGAAAGCAGAGAATACCAGAAAGATATCTACTTGTTTTTTATTGACTACACAAAGACAATTGACTATGAGTATCATAACAATTTATGGGTAACATTGTGAAGAATGAGAATTCCAGAACTTTTCATTGTATTCATGAACATAAACCTGGATATAGACCAAAAGGCAGTCATTTGAACAGACAAGATGATATTGCATGATTCAAAATCAGGAAGGGTGTGTGTCAGAGATGTACCCTTTCTTCACACCTATTGAATCTATATGCTGAGCAAATAATCTGAGAAGCTATAATCAATAAAAGAACCCAGTCTTGGGATTGGAGGAAGATTCATTTATAACCTGTGATATGCAAATTACACAACCTTGCTTGCTGAAAGTAAAGAAGACTTAAGGCACTTATGATGAAGATCAAAGACTATAGCAGTCAGTATATTATTCTTCAATATTAAAAAAAAAAAAATCTGCACAACTGGACCAATAAGCAACATCATGATGAACAGAAAAAAAAGATTGAAGTTGTCAAGGATTTCATTTTACTTGGATCCACAATCAACACCCATGGAAGCAGCAGTCAAGAAATCAAATGACATAGTGTATTGACAAATCTGTTGCAAAAGACCTCTTCAAAGTGTTAAAAAAAAAAAAAAAAGCAAAGATGTCACCTTGAGGAGTAAAATGTGCCTGACGGACACCATGGTATTTTCAATTGCTTCATATCCATATGAATGCTGTACAATGAATCAGAAGATGAAAGAAGAATTGATGCATTTGAACAGTGTTGGCAAAGAATACCGAATATACCATAGGAGCTCTGGTAGCATAGTGCCTAAGGCACTTGACTGCTAACCAGAAGGCTGGCAGTTCAAACCCACCAGCCACTCCTTGGAACGAAGGTTGGACAATCCACTTCCGTAGTGTTACCGTCTCGGAAACCCAAGGAGGGGTCGTTATGAGTCGGGTCCAACTTGATGGCACATAACAATGACAGCCAGAAAAATGAAAAAATCTGTCTTGGGAAAGGTATAGCCAAATGCTTTTTAAAAGCAAAGATGCTGAGACTTTTTCTCATGTACTTTGGACAAAGTATTATCAAGAGGGATCAGTCCTTGGTGAGGGACATCATGCTTGGTAAAGTTGAGGTTCAGTGAAGAAGAGGAAGTTCTTAAATTAGATGGATTGATACAGTGGCTGCAACAACGGGTTCAAACATAGTAATGATTGTGACGATGGTGCAGGGCTGAACAATGTTTCATTCTGTTGTCCATAAGGTCACTGTGAATTGGAACCATCTCAACAGCACCTAACAACAACAAAGAGGCTAGACTTTAGGGGATGGAACAGAAAATAGTTTAGTATAGTCAGGGCCAGATTCATGTTTGTGGGACCATGGATGCAATAAGGGAGGGCTCTGTGCTTAGAAGGACCCTATATGTAGTTTAATACTTAGCTGTCAATGTTTTGAAATTCTTAACCATTTTTTTTTAACAATAAATCCTTTGTTTTATGCTACCATTTACCAGTTGACCTGATGTTGACTCCAATTCATGATGATCCATATGTGTCAGATTAGAACTACACTCCACAGAGTTTTCAATGGCTTATTTTTCAGAAGTAAATGATCAGGCCTTTCTGCTGAGGTACCTCTGGGTGGTTTTAAGATTCTGACACTTCATTTAGCAAGTGAGTGTATTAAAGATTTGCACCCCCTAGGAACTCTTGTTTTCCAATAAACCCCTCACCTATCACCCACAAAGAAAAAATAACCTGTTACCAAGGAGTCATTTCCTACTCATGGTAACTCCATGTTACAGAATAGAACTGACCTCCATTAGATTTCCTTGACTCTAATCTTATTGGAAGCAGATTGCCAGGGGTTTTTCTGTGGCTCTTCTGTATGGGTTCAACCCACCTACCTTTTGATTACTAGCCAACCGCAATGATTTGCCCCACCCCAGAACTATCATTTTACGGTAGGCTCTAAATGGAACACATTTTACATAAAAATTATGTAGATAGCCACGGGTATAGTAATGAAATATGGGCGATCCCAAATGAACAGTGAAGTCTAGCCTATGCAGAGAAATGTCTTTTACTCAATTTAATTTCTTAAAAAGTTATAAGAAGAAAGAGGCCTGGAGTGGACATTTTTCCCCCTTTAGGTTTCCAGGGGCAATATTTCACTAAATATTTACAGAAATATTTACAGAAATATGACAATGTGGTGTCTTAAATGACTACATATATCCCATTTGTAGGAAAGCAATTCTGCCACCATCTTGAATCTCCCACAAGTGAGACTAGATTGTTTCTCCTTTTGCCAAGAGTTTTCATCACCATTATGACAGTTTTGAAGAGATTTGCTAGAGATTTGCTAGATAAAGATTAAAAGATAAAATCCACTAGAACAAATCCATTACATGCTTAGTTGGCCTTATTCTTCATATTTTGCTGCATTTAATACAGAGCAAGAGATTTCTGTCAACCTGTTTTGTAGTGTGAACATGGAGGCCATGGCATGTGGAGTCTCAGGACTGGCATAAGAGATATTTTATTAGTTGGAACAGGTAATGTAGATGCAATCGTGGGATATCAGCAGGCTTAGGCTTACATACCTACCACCATCTGTCAGTTGTTGTACAGTGGTGTCTTGGGTGTTGCTATGATGCTGGAAGCTATGGCACCCATGACATTTCACATATGAGTATGGTCAGCCAGGGTGGTTGTGTT
The DNA here is from genome assembly GCF_000298275.1 of Orycteropus afer afer. Lineage (NCBI taxonomy): Eukaryota > Metazoa > Chordata > Mammalia > Tubulidentata > Orycteropodidae > Orycteropus > Orycteropus afer. Next base: position 332,577 of record NW_006921611.1, read on the forward strand.
TCAGAGGAGTTTCCAGATTAAGAATAACTAGGAAGAAATGCCTGGTGATCTGCTTTAGAAAAATAGACAATGAAAACCCTATGGATCACAACAGAATATTAATATAATGCTGCAAGATGAGCCCTCTAGGTTGGTAGACATTCAAAATATACAGTGACTACAAACAACCACGTGTGAGAGCATACCAAGAACATGGAGACGGCAAAGGATTGGGCAACATTTTGTTCTGTTGTACACAGGGTCACCATGTGTCAGAGCTGATGCAATGGCAACTAACAACAAAAGGCTTACATATTTTATTAAATTATTTGAATCACAAAGAAACTCCATGAAAGCAGAGCCATTCCAAAAATTCATTTCCTTCAACTCAATAATTCTATCATTTTATGATTTAAGAGAGTAAGAAAAATTGTGGATAATTGACAGAGATTTGCGTCAGCAAATGTTAACGGTACAAACGAAAATTTGTGGGTGGGCTAAGAAGTATCTGCCTGGAATGTTTTGAAAACTGTCTGCAAAATCAAACTGGAGCAGCTGTTTTTCTTGCAAGATGATTGTATTTCATCCTGCAAGAAGTTTATGAACTTTAGTTGCTGGAAGTGTTTAACTGTGGCAATGACAAAGAGGAATACACACATAAAATGTTCTCTTTCCTTCCATGTGAATGCTTCCAGTCCTGAGGCTTATTCTTAAGTAGAAACAAGATCCCTTTTCTTGGTGTCAACCCCATTCAAGACGTCAGCAGGGAGTCAGGAAAGAGGCACTCAGTACCTTGAGCTGCCTTTCTCCCTTAGGGGGGCTGCATCTTTTTGCAGGTGAAGAGAAGAAGGTGTGATTCTCACATTTAATGAAATCCCTGAAACTTGAAGCTTTCAGTTCACATCTGGTTGTGAAAGAGAAACTTTTCACAGGCTATTTGCTGCTGCTGGCTGGCTACTGAGTCGAAGCGTCTTCAGTCCTCTCCAGTCAGTGTTGTTGTTGTTGTTATGTGCCGTCGAGTCAAACCTGACTCATAGCGACCCCTCCTTGGGTTTCCGAGGCAGTATCACTACGGAAGTAGGATTGCCCAACCTTCCTTCCGAGGAGTGGCTGGTGGGTTTGAACCGCCAGCCGTCTGGTTAGCAGGCAAGTGTCTTAGCCACTATGCTACCAGAGCAGTAGTGAAAGGTTCAGTTCCCTTTGCCCCAGCAGGGGGGAATGCAGACAGGAGGAACGGATTCAAAGTGCTGGAGACTCTTGATAGCTGGCTCCTGCTCTTCTCAGCCTGGGCCCTCTAATAAAGTAGCTGTTCAATTATGCCCAATGAACCCTAGGTGAACAATTAAAAAAGCAAACACTTCCTGAGAATGGCATAGCTGAAAAAAAAGATAAATTCACCTTTGCTTTTGACCCAAGGTACACTATAAGCTGTTTAAATGTTATTTTGGAGTCAGTGGCTTAGATGAGCTTTATAGAAGGTTTACCCTTCTCAAAGACAAGGGGCTGAAATCAACACAAGGTGAGACAGTAATCTCCACAACTGAAACAACTGTCTCTCCCTCTCCTTTTCCCCTCTGAGTATAAATTACATTGTTCTTGGACTAATGGCAGGTGTCACTAAAGTTGCTTTGATTGAGTGTCCTTCCAATAATAGTCCACGCCTCACTATGTCTCTTTCTCTTCAGTTTAGTATCTGGGTTGCTTTGATTCCAAAATATGCTCCAGTGAACCGTTCTTTCCTTGGTCATTGATTCTCTTCTACTCTGCGTTCCTTTCTCCTCTCTCTTGTCTGATTCCTCTCCACTACAAACAGCCCCCAGACTTTTCAAAACAAGAAGATAAAAAAGAAACAAAGCAAGTGGGACACAGGGAAAGAAGGGATCAGTGAGCACGCTCTCCAGTTACTGAGGGAATGGCTGTGCAATGACATAGTGAAAGAGAAGAGCTTTTCTTACAAGTGGAACTTGTAAGCTTTATTTGCATTTTCAGAGCAACAACAACAAAAAACCACTGACATTGAGTCCGTTCTGACTCATAGCAACCCCTACTGGGTTTCCAAGGAAATAAATCTTCATGGAAGTAGATTACTCTTTCTTTCTTCTGAGGAGCAACTTGTACATTTGAACTGCTAACCGTCTGGTCAAATGCCTTGGGCACTATGCCACCAGAGCTCCTTGTATTTGCAGAAAGGTAAGCAATTATATGATAATAAAATCTTAAAAATATTAGTCAGCATTGACTTAGAGATTCCATGTACAAAAGTATATTCTTAGGCGATAACTAAAGATACATTCAAAACAATCTTTTAGGAAATTTACCACAATGTCATGTGTACAAGTAAAAATATAAAATGTAATCTAAATGTAAAATAACAATAATAGCTAAATAAGTCATGATATCTCCATGCCATAGATTAATAACAAAGTCATAAAAAAGGATTAAGTAACTGTACAATTATAAATAGTGACTAAAAAAAGCTTGAAATTTTATTATATATACTTGTGTATGTGCGTGTGTGTGTGTGTGTGTGTGTGTGTGTGTGTAACAAAACCAAACCCACTGCCTTGGGGGGTTATCAAGGCTGTAAATCTTTACAGAAGTAGATTGCCTCATCTTTCTTCTTCAGAGC
>NW_006921611.1:335834-343472 GCF_000298275.1 Orycteropus afer afer
GGGTTTGAACCGCCAGCCTTCTGGTTAGCAGTCAAGTGCCTTAGGCACTACGCTACCAGCACTCCTAGTAGGATAATGAATAATGTTTAAAATATAAAAGGAGAAGTAGATAGTCTTTCTTTGGGCCCACACTTTCAGCTCTGTTACAATATCCTAATGCCTTCATAAAGCCTCTTGCATTAATAAAATCTCTCAGCAATTCCTGCACCCTAAATCACCAGTCTTTACTTGCTGACACAGGTAATAATAAAGGCTGTGAATCTTTGCTGAAGCAGACTGTTTCACCTTTCTTCTGTGGAGTGACTGGTTGTTTCGAACCACTGACATTTTCTTTAGCAGCCAAATGCCTTACGCCCTACACCACCAGAGCTCCCCAACAATAAAGGACTAATTGCAAAATGGAAGGACCTCTGAGAGCATAATGCATAAGACACTTGACTGTTAACCAGAAGACTGTTGGTTCAAACCCACCAGCCACTCCTTGGAAGGAAGGTTAGGCAATCTACTTCCATAGCGATACTGCCTCGGAAACTCAAGGAGGGGTCGCTATGAGTTGGGTCTGACTTGACGGCACATAACAACAACTGGAAAATAATGTAGATTTATCACCTTCTGGGTCTCAGATCCTTATTTGTGCAATGAGAGGATCTGTCCAGATGATCTTCCCAGATCTTTGTTTTTCCATGCTATAATTATTAATGAATGACTCTGATGGAGTTTGTTTTGTCTTTTAGATATTATGACATACATAGGAGGAATATTTTCTTTTTTAGTGAATGAGTCTGTTCAAGTCACAGAATACAGGTAGTAACCTAGAATGTCTACTGTACTAGAGCTTATATTCTAAAGCATTTGGGTTTGTGGAAGGCTGTGGTCTACAGTGGGAGCCCTAACTCCATTTTGAGGGTTGACATAAGTTTCAGGTGTCACTTGGGTTCTTTCTGACCATAAACTAGCATTGTGGTTATGCTTAAAAAAGTTCCAGGACAAATCTGTTGTTGTTGTTGTTGTTGTTATGTGCCTTTGAGTCAGACCGGACTCATAGCGACCCCTCCTTGGGTTTCTGAGGTGGCATCTCTATGGAAGTTGATTGCACACTTTTCCTTCTGAGGAGTGGCTGATGGGTTTGAACTGCCAGCCTTCTGGTTAACAGTCAAATGCTTTGGGCACTATGCCACCAGAGCTCCAAAGGCTTAATAAAAGTGTCTCTATTGAACTTACTTGAGTCTAGGGTCTCATTTCTCCTATTATACCACATAGCACTAACCTTGCCTGTGTAAGAAGAGAGAGCAACCCCATCATAAAACCTAGAAAATAGTTCTCTGATATTTTGATACATTGTGAGCCAAGTAAAAATGTGCCATAAATTACTCCTCATTGATAGCAGCCTGAAAGTTTGATTCTCTTCATACCAAGGGGAAGGTGTGAAGCATAATGAAAAGAAAAATTTTGTGGATGTGCCCATATGTGTGCATACATGTGTGAGGACCAACCAAAACTCACTGCCACTGTGTCGCAGGGAGAGAATTATCTATATACAGATACATATCCCTTCACTTTTTCTTCAGAAAATTATGTTTCCTGGAATTGAGTGCTTGAACTAGAGCTGTTACCCAACCACCCAAGAAGCAAGAGATTTCAATAAGTTTCAAATTTTAAACATAGTTATAGAGACAATATCAAACTATCCTTTTTATCTAGATCCAATTAAAGGAGGAGACTTGGCCATTGTTATGGATTGAATTGTGTCCCACCAACAAACCTAACCCTGTGAATATGATCCTGCTTAGAAATATTTTTTTCTTTTGTTATTATAATAAGGTCATGCCCAAGTAAGGTGAATCTTAAACTTAATTCCTTCTGAGGACTGCCATATAAAAAGGAGAAAATAGACAGCAAGAGACAAGATGTCATGTGAAAACAAAGGAACCTACATCTACATGCCCAGACATACCAAGAATTGCCAGAAGCTTCTAGAAGCTGAAAGAGACAAAGAAGGGCTTTCTTGTAGAATTTGGACTTCTAGCTTCCTGAACCTTGAGAAAATACATTTTTGTTTCCTATAGCAATCCATTTGTGATATTTTTATTATGAAGGCACTATAAAATTAAGACAGTCATATTAAACAAGAAATTATTGTATGAGTTTGGATTTTACCCGCATTAATTTTATAATCTTAAAACTATCTCATTATTTCCTTTTTTAAGGAGATGAAAAGACTTCTATTGGAGGTAGTGTCTTATGGCTGATCTTGGGCACATACTTTTGCTTTCCTTAGACCCCTAACATCAATCACCTACAGTGACCATCACCTCTACAACAGACTGTAATATCAAAATCTTTAATCAATGATAAGATTTTAGTGAACCTGAAGGCTAGACTTAATTGAGTTAGTTTATTTCAAGGATTGTCCCATTGGATTCTACCTAGTTTGCTGTATTTGCTTAGAAATATGGTAGAATTTCTCATATTAACTTTCACATTCACAAGAAAGATAGAGGTAAATATTTTTATGATAATATTTTCTGAAATAAATTGCTGTGGTGATTAATTTGGTCTTTGTACCATTAACACTAGATTAGCAGACTGTTTTTAGTTACCTGGTTATTATTCCTCTCAGTAAATTAAGAATGGCCAAAGACATATATTTAGTCTTCCCATAAATTCTCCCACAGAATAGGCCTGGGATCCGCATTCCTACTAGGCTATATCATGAGCAATAACACTCCTTCTTGGAGCTCTGGTAGCACAATGCCTAAGGTATCTGACTGCTAACTAAAAGGTTGGTGGTTCAAACCCACCGGCCACTCCACAGAGGAAGATTGGACAATCAACTTCTGTAAATATTTACCACCTCAGAAAACCAATGGGGGTTGCTATGAGTCAGAATCAACTGGCTAGCAGTGGGTTTGTTTTTTTTTTTGTTTGTTTGTTTATTTGTTTATGAGGAAATGAAGATGAAACATGCCTTCAGTAGAGAGAGTGTATTGCCCCAACTGGAAGCTCAGTTTCACTTTTCTCTGACATAAATATTGTTTCCTTCATAAATTATCCTTTACTTGTAGTGTCATACCCTTATTATTTGGCCAACTCTGACTAGATTCTCCCATTTTATTGGCATAATCTTCCCTAAGGATTGGGGTTGAGGCAGAGAGTAGACATGGCAGGAAACCTGGTTATCTTCTGCACAGGCAGTCTTCCCTCAACCTTTTCTTCTAGTCTTCTTTAACTAAATTTGACCAGAGCCTAGAAGATACTTTCTCACCTCAAGTCTCTTTGTGGTTTGGCTGTTCAATCCTTAATCAGTTGGTACCATAAATCCTTCTAGGCATGTATCTTATCTTTCCCTCTTCTCTTTGTGCAACCATCTGAAAATTGCATTATTTTCTTTGTGACATTAAACATACATAAGTTTGTGTGTGCAGTGCAATAAATTACTTAATATGGCCTTTCTAGCCACAGTCCTCCATTTTGTGATGTATTGTAAATCTTAGCCTCTATGCCTTTGATTATTGTTCCATTTTGGGATAAGTTGTCTGTTATGTTAATAATGCAGGATAGTATGGGGTGAATCTTGAGTTCCACCTTACAAAAGGCTGTGACTCAAGTCACCACCTTTAGTTTCCTTGAGGGTGCATATATATGAATTCTCTGTCAAAGTTCACTCTCTTCCTCTAAATCCTGCATCTGGTTTGTCATCATTTCACCCCTGGTTCTTTGGGCTTAAGACAGCAGCCAGTTGTCTGACCTGCTGATTTGGGCTCAGCCCCTGCATCTACGTGAGTGAGGAGAATCCTCCAGACTGATGCCTGACTCACAAATTTGGTACTTGCCATCCTCCACAATTGTGTGAGCCATTTCCTTGGCTGTCCATTAGTTCTGTGAGATATTACAGTGAGATACAGAAGTCTGAAGAGCTCTGGTGGTGTAGTGCTTAAGGCATTTAACTGCTAACCAGAAGATTGGTGGTTCAAACCCATCAGTCACTCTTCAGAAGGAAGACTGGGCAATCTACTTCCATAAAGATTTACTGCCTCGAAAACCCAAAGGGGGTTACTATGAGTCAAAATCAACTTGATGGCAGTGAGTTTTGTTTTGTTTTAAGATGTGGAGGAGAGTACTAAGGGGAGAAGAGAAGCTGATTTCAGAGATGATGTATTGATACATAAGTTTGGAAAAGTTCCACATTTGGGATATCTTCAACTTTCACCTGATAGGGACCAGACTTGTTCTGATCCTTCTAAAAGATATTATTTATGTGCACATAGATATCAATAAAGTCTTAGTTATTTCATACTGCTATAACAGAAATATCACAAGGGGGTGACTTTAACAAACAGAATGTGTTTTTATACAGTTTAGGAGGCTAAAAGTCTGAAATCAGAGTGTCAGCCCTAAGGAAAGGCTTTTGTTCCTGGGTAATCTTCATGTGTTTGGCATCTCTCTTCCTCAATATCTACTTCTCACTTTTTTTTTAATATTTCAAAAGACACTGACTTAAACTATACACTAATTCTGTCTCATTAACATAACAAGGGAAACTCTCCAAAAATATTTTTAGGAGATTTAATATTTTTAGGAGATATAATTCAATCCATAACATTCTACCCTTTGGCCCTCAAAAATGCATATCTTTACCACATACAAAATATATTCACCTCATCATATTATCAGAAAAGTCTTAAAATAGCTCCAAGTCCAAAATCTCATCTGAATCATATAAAACAAATATGGATGAAACTTTAGGCATATTCCATCCTGGGACAAAATTCTTTTTCTGTGGACCTGTGAAATCTAGACCTATAAAATATAGTAATCCATTTCAAAATACAATGGTAGAACAAGCATAAGGTAGGCATTTCTATTACTAATGGGAGAAAATAGAGGTAAAGAAGGGACAACTGGCACAAAGGAAGTCCAAAATCCACAGAACAATTTACATTAGCTCTAAAAGCTTGAAAATGACACTCTCTTCTTTGAACCATCTGGGCAATGGTCCTGCTCTCCAGATTCTGGTGTCGACCATGCTCTCTTGATCCTGGGTATAGCCCTCTCAGCCCTGGACTTCAGCCCCACCTTCCAAGTCTATATGAATGACAAATTTGTTCCCTTAGCTTTGGGCACTCTCTTTATCCTAGTCCATCTGAGTGGCAATCTCACTCCCTTGGTCCTAGTGATTCCCATTTTTCTGAACCTTGTGCCTACAGCCATATCTCCTCAGCTTTTAATAGTAGCCCAAGACTCTTGGCCAAATTGAATGGCATTCCCACAGTTTGGAACCAATATGGTGAATGTTTGACTCTTTGAAATCAGGGAGGCCATAGCTCTACCCACTGAAAGTGATACTACTATCTGTATTACTACTAATTGTTGTTGTTATTTGCCGTCGAGTCAGCCCCGACTCATAGTGACCCCTCCTTAGGTTTCCAAGGCAGTATCACTACGGAAGTAGGATTGCCCAACCTTCCTTCCGAGGAGTGGCTGGTGGGTTTGAACCGCCAGCCTTCTGGTTAGCAGTCAAGTGCCTTAGGCACTGTGCTACCAGAGCTCCCTAATAGTTCTGCTAATCTCTGAGCTGCTCCAGGGATGGTTCTTGTCTTTCTTGGAGAACCACAGATGTAGCTCCTTTGACCTGTTTCTTTCCTGTAGAATTCCAAGAGGTAGACTGTATCTTTCCTTTCATTCTGTTTGTCTCTTTCAGTCTGTTGTTGTTAGGTGCCTTTTAGTCATCTCCAAATCGTAGCGACCCTATGCACAGCAGAACAAAACACCACCAGGTCCTGCACCAACTCCATGATCCTTGCTGTGCTTGAGGCCATCGCCGCGCCACCATGTCAATCTGTCTCATTGAAGGCCTTCCATCTTTCACTGACCCTCCACCTTATGAAGCATGCCATCTTTTTCCAGGGAAAGGTTCCTTCTGACAACACGGCCAAAGAATGTGAGATGAAGTCTGACAATTCTCACCTTCAAGGAGCTTCCTAGTTGCACTTTCTCTAGGACAGAACTGTTCTTTTAGCAGTCCACGTACTTTCAACATTCTTTGTCAACACCACAGCTCAAAAGCATCAATTCTTCTTTGATCTTCCTTATTCATTCTCCAGCTCTTACATGCATATGAGGGATTGAAAGTACCATAGTTGTTCCAGGTGCACCTTTAGTCCTCAAGGAAACATCTTTGTTCTTCACCATTTGAAAAAGAGGTCCTTTGCAGCTGATTTGCCCAGTGCTATCTATACGCTGTCTGTGCTATACGTTCTTCTTCATATAGTCCATCTTCAGCCAAAACTCAATATCTTCAGCCAAAACTAGGCCAGGAGCTGATTGTGAAACAAACCATCAACTGCTCATATGCAAATTCAACTGGAAGTTTAAAACAATTAAAACATTTCCACAAGAGCCAATATGTGATCTTGAATATATCCCTCCTCAATTTAGAGACCATCTAAAGAATAGATTTGATGCATTAAACACCAATGGCCAAAAACCAGAAGAAATGTGGATGACATCAAGAGTATCATCCATGAAGAAAGCATGAGGTCACTAAAAAGAAAATAAAAGAAGAGAAGACCAAAATGGATGACAGAAGAGACTCAGAAATTTGCCCTTGAGCAGAGTAGCTAAAGCAAATAGAAGAAATGACAAGATAAAAGAGTTGAACAGAAGATTTCAAAGAGCAGCTAAAGCAGACAAAACCAATTACTATAATGAAATGTGCAAAGACCTGGAGTATGAAAACCAAAAGAGAAGAACACACTCAGCATTTTTCAAGCTGAAAGAATTGGGGAAAAAATTTAAGCCTCAAGTTGCAATATTGAAAGAGTCTATGGGCAAAATATTGAATAATGCAGGAAACATCAAAAGAAGATGGAAGGAATACACGATCACTGTACTAAAAAGAACTGGTCTATCTTCATCCATTTCAGGAGGTTGGCATATGATCTAGAACCAATGGTATAGAAGTAGGAAGTCGAAGCTGCAATGAAGGAATTGGTGAAGAACAAGGGTCCAGGAACTGATGGAGTAGCCATTGAGATATTTCAACAAAGAGATGCCCCACTGGAGGCACTTACTCGGTTATGCCAAGAGATTTGGAAGACAGTTACCTGGCCAACTGACTGGAAGAGATCTATATTTGTACCCATTCCAAAGAAAGGTGATCCCACAGAATCTGGAAATTATTGAAGAATATCATTAATATTGCATGGAAGTAGGATCTTACAGAAGATAATTCAAAAATGGTTGCAGCAGTATATTGAGAGAGAACTTCCAGAGATGCAAGCTGGATTAAGAGGACATGGAACAAGGGAGATCGTTGCTGCTGTCAGATGGATCTTGGCTCAAGGTAATGAATACCAGAAAGATTTTTACTTGTGTTTTATTGACCACACAAGGCATTGATTGTGTGGATCATGACAAATTATGGATAACATTGAGAAGAATGGGAATTCCCAAACAGTTGATTGTACTCATAAGGAACCTGTACATTAACCAGGAGGCTGTCATTTAAAGAGAACAATGGGACACTGCATAGTTTAAAATCAAGAAGGCTGTGTGTCAGGGTTGTATCCTTTCCCCATACTTATTCAATCTATATGCTGAGCAAATAATCTGAGAAGCTGGACTATATGAAGAAAA
>NW_006921611.1:346032-359271 GCF_000298275.1 Orycteropus afer afer
GCAAGAATGGCCAGACTTCGTCTCACCTATTTTGGTCATGTTGTAAGAAGGGACCATTCCCTGGAGAAGGATGTCATGCTTGTAGGGTGGAGGGTCGACGAAAGAGGGGGAGGCCTTCAATGAGATGGATTGGCATGGTGGCTGCGATGATGGGCTCAAGTATAGCAGGGATTGTGGGGCTGGTGCGGGATCAGGCAGTGTTTTTTTCTGCTGTGCATGGGGTCGCTATAAGTCAGATATGACTCGACGGCACTTAATAACAACAACAATTTGGCAATGTTGTCAGAAGGGACCATTCCCTGAAGAAGGATGTCATGGTTGGTAAGGTGGAGGTCAACAAAAGAGCCAAAGGCCTTCAATGAGATGGATTGACACAGTGTCTGGGACAATGGGCACAAGTATAGCAAAGATCATGGAGCTGGTGCAGGATCAAGTGGTGTTTTGTTCTGTTGTGCATGGGGTCACTATGAGTCAGAAACAACTCAGTGGCACGTAACAACAACAACATACATTATCTGATGTCTTGACTGTTACTTCCGTTGGCATCAATTGTAGAACCAAGCAATGTGAAGTCTTTGACAACTTCAGTCTTTTCTCCATTTATCATAATGATGTTTGTAGGTCCAGTTGTGAAGTCTTTGGTTTTCTTTATATTGAGATGTAATCCATACTGTGCACTGTATTCCTCAATGTTCATCAGTAAGCACGTCAAGTCATCCTCACTTTCAGCAAGCAAAAGTTGTGTCTTCAGTGTATCGCAGGTTGTTAATGATTTGTGCTCCAATCCTATTGCCATGTTCTTCTTCATATGGTCCAGCTTCTTGGATTATTTGCTCAGCATACAGATTGAATAAGTATGATGAAAATATACAACCCTGACACACTCCCTTCTTGATTTTAAACCATTCAGTGTTCCCTTTTTTGGTTTGAATAACAACCACCTGGTCAATGTACAGGTTCTTCATGAGTACAATTAAGTGTTCAGGAATTCCCGTTCTTCTCAATGTTATCCATAATTTGTCATTATCCACACAATCAAATACCTCTGCATGATCAATAAAATACAAGTAAACATCTTTCTGGTATTTTTTGCTTTTAACCAACATCCATCTGACATCAGCAATGATATCCCTCATTCCACATTCTCTGAATCCAGATTGCATTTCTGGAAGTTCTCTGTCAATATACTGCTGCAACCATTTTTGAATGACCTTCAGTAAGATTTTACTTGCATGCAATATTAATGATATTTTTCAATAATTTCCACATTCTGTAGAATCACCTTTATTTGGAATGGGTATAAATATGGATCTCTTCCAGTCAGTTGGCCAGGTAGTTTTCTTCCAAAGCTCTTGGCATAACCGAGTGAGTGCCTTCACCGGGACATCAGTTTGTTGAAACATCTCAGTGGATATTCTATCAATTTCTGGAGGCTTATTCTTCACCATTTCCTTCAGTGCACCTTTGACTTCCTTCTTCAACACCATTGGTTCTTGAACTTATGCCACCTCCTGAAATGGATGAAGATCGACCAATTCTTTTCGGTACAGTGACTGTGTGTATTCCTTCCATCTTCTTTTGATGCTTCCTGCATCATTTGTTATTTTGCCCATAGAATCTTTCAATATTGCAACACGGTGTTTATTTTTTTTCCTCAGTTCTTTCAGCTTGAGACATGCCGAGAGATTTCTTCCCTTTTGGTTTTCTAACTCCAAGTCTTTGCACAATTCATTATAGTAATTGTCTCTGTCTGCTCAAGCTGCTCTTTGAAATCTTCCGTACATTTCTTTTATCTTGTCATTTCTTCTATTTGCTTTAGCTACTCTCTGGTCAAGGGCAAGTTTCAGAGTCTCATCTGACATCCATTTTGGTCTTTTTTTTCTTTCTCATATTTTTAATACCTTTTGCTTTCTTCATGGATGATACTCTTGATGTCATCACAAAATTCTTCTGATTTTTGATCATTGGTGTTCATTGCATCAAATCTATTCTTTAGATGGCCTCTAAATTCAGGAAGGATGTATTCATGATCATATTTTGGCTCCGATGTACCCATTTTAATTGTATTCAAGTTGAACTTGCATATGAGCAGTTGGTGGTCTGTTCCACAACCAGCTTCTGGCTTCATTTGGCTGAAGATATTGAGCTTTTCCATCACCTCTTGCCATAGATGTAGTCAATCTGATTCCTGTGTGCTCTATCTGTCCATGTGTATAGCTGCCATTTATGTTGTTGAGAAAAGGTATTTGCAGTGAATAAGTCATTTGTCTTGCAAAATTCAATCATGCAATCTCTAGTGTTATTTCTGTTACCAAGGCCAAATTTTCCAACTACCAGTGATTCTTCTTTGTTTCCAACTTTTCATTCCAGTGATCAATGATAATCAATACACCTTGATTGCATGTTTGGTCAATTTTAGACTGCAGATGTTGGTAGAAATCTTCAATTTCCTCATCTTTGGCTTTGGTGGTTGGTGCATAAATTTGAATAATAGTCATATTAACTGGTCTTCTATATAGGCATATGAATATTATCCTATCACTGACAACATTGTACTTCAGGACAGGTCTTGAAACATCCTTTGTGATGATGAATGTCACGCCATTCCTCTTCATATTGTCATTCCCAGCATAGTAGATCTTTTGGTCATCTGATTGAAAATGGCCAAAACCAGTCCATTTCAGCTCACTAATGTCAGGGTTGGGCAATCCTACTTCCGTAGTGATACTGCCTCGGAAACCCAAGGAGGGGTCACTATGAGTCGGGGCTGACTCAACGGCAAAACAACAACAACAACAACAATGTCAGGGTATCAATCTTTATTTGTTCCATTTCATTTTTGACAACTGTCAATTTTCCTAGATTCATACTTTGTACATTTCATGTTCTGATTATTAATGGATGTTTGCAGTTGTTTTCCTCAATTTGAGTCATGCCACATCAGTCCCTGGAGGTCCTGAAAGATTAACTTTTTCCATATCATTAATAATGTTTTTACTCTGATGAGCCAGCTCTTTCTCAGTCCTATTTTGAGTGCCTTCCCACCCAAGGGACTTGTCTTACTGCACTGTGTCGGACAAATATTCCAAGCTATTTTTAAAGTTTTCCAGTAATGTGTCAGACAGTGTTTCTCTGCTATTCATAAGGTTTTACCTGGCCAAGTTTTTGAGAAGTGGATGGCCTCTTCCTTCTTCCTAGTCTGTCTCAGTCTGTAAGCTGCATTTAAAGCTGTGCACCACATGTAACCCTGCTGGTGTTTGAAACCCCGGTGGCACAGCCTCAAGCCTCACAGCAATGTGGAAGCCCCACAGGGTGACAAACTGACAGAGAAGTTTGTCTCCTTTAGCTGCTGGAAACCTCTCTGCCCTTCTCTTAACTAATTCCTACCTAAATCCTGCTGCTTTCTGGTTTTCGGCTGTTCCCTCCCTTTCCTGGCTCTAGGGGCCTTGAGCCTCCCTGACTTCCACTCTTTCAGTCTAAGCTGATGGTTTTCTGCCATGATAGTTGGTTACATACATCAGTCACAGGCTTAATCACTTGATCTAAAGATTATGTAGCCACATCCTTGGTGAACATTCCTGGACATGCATCTTTAGTTTGTACAACAGTATTTTCCAAATCTTTGAGTTTTGTTTTCACTTTTCACAATTCCTTTTTAAGTCCATCTCTTTTATTTTATATTTTTCTATAAGCAGCAAGGAGAAATCCCTTTAAGATCTTCCTTAGAAATCTCAGCCTTGAAAATCTTGGAAATATCCAAGCTCATCACTTACAAGTCCTACCTTTCACTGAACATTTGAACATAAGTCATACAACTTCTTTGCCACTGTATAAAATGCACCAACATTTTTCCATTGTCCCATCACATGTCTATTTTGCCCTTCTAAAGCCTTACCATAAGCACATTTAGCATCCATATTTCTATCAAATTCTCTTGCTGGATCCATATGTATTCTCTAACATGATAGAGACTTTCTCTGTGGCACTTCTCACTTCCTTTTGACCCTTCCCAAAATTGCCTTTAATGCCCACAATTCTACCAACAGTGTCTTCAAGACGCCATAAAGCTCTTCCAGCTGCTACCCCTTATTTAATTTCAAAACCACTTTCCTATTTTAGGCATTTGTCATAGCAGCATTCCACTCCTGGTACCAAATTCTGTCTTCATTGTCTATGGCTCCTATAACAGAAATACCATAAGTATTTAAACAACAAAAGTTTGTTTCTCACACATTAAAAGACTAGAAGTTGGAATTCAGGGTGCTGTCTCTAAGGGAAGGCTTTCTTTCTTTCTTTCAGCTCTGAAGGAAGGCTTTGTCTCTTTTGAACTTCTGCTCCCAAGTGATCTTTATGTGGCTTGGCATCTGTATGTCTCCATCCCTGCCTCTCTGTCTTGCATGTTTAATCTTGTTTATATCTCAAAGAAAGTGACTTAACACACACTCTACACTAATCCTGTCTCATTTTCGTAACAAAGAACACTTATTCCCAAAAGGATTATAAACCATAGACATGTTGTTGTTGTTGTGTGCCATCAGGTCAACCCCAACTCATAGTGACCCCTTCTTGGGTTTCTGAGGCAGTATCACTATGGAAGTAGATTGCCCAACCTTCCTTCTGAGAAGTGGCTGATGGGTTTGAACCACCAGCCTTCTGGCTAGCAGTCAAGTGCCTTAGGCACTATGCTACCAGAGCTCCCAACCATAGATACAAGGGTTAGGATTTATAACACATATTTTTGTAGGATACAATTCAATCCATAACAGATATAAGTATAGATAGAGAAAATAGATATAGAGACATAGATATAGATATCTTTATGGTTAACTTTACCCCCCAAAATTGTGCTTTTGTCCTCATTTCCTCTAAAAGCATGGTATTTCTCCCAATGATTAAAGTCTTGATCACCACATCCACTTAATGCATTATTCTAATAAGGTAACTGAGGTGGGGGCCGGCCAATAAAACTAACTGTGTAATATCAGCTGATTACAGGGGAAGAAGGCAGAACTCATTCAATCACAACTACATAATGAAGCCCTCAAAAAAGGCTCGGGAAACAAAAGCTCTATGTCCTTCCTATTTGGTGACACATATTGAAGCTAATGGGAGGTTAACATGTCCCTTTTTGGGACAAGAAATATTTGCACTGAGAACCCTTCTAGACCTTGCCCTGTGCATCTCTTCATTTGTATTTTATTTATTGCTATATTAAAGCTGTAATTGTAAATATAGCAATTTCTTGAGTTCTGTGAGTTGTTCTTGTGACTCATCAAGCCGAGGGTAGTAGTGGAAGTTAGCAGGTCAGAAGTGGGGATTGGCAGGATGGGGAAGTACAGCTAGAGTTCCCTGAGCTAATGGCTGGCATCCTCAGATCATAGAGAGAACCCCCACATTTGTAACCAGTAATTCAGACATAAGGTTGTTATGGAAACTATCAAGTTTGAAGCTGATAGCTTAAGTCTGGGTTAGAGTTGTCAATCTGCAGATAGAGCATTGTGCCTTTTGAATCTGGAATCTGACCCAACTCTGGTACTTAGAATCAGAGGAACAATACAACATCACACAGTTGGTTTCAAAATTGAACAGAATTGATTTGAATTGGGATTGAATTGATTGAATTCCTTCTTCAGTTGGTGTGAAAATTGAGATTGCAATTGATTTCTTTACTTATCCCATACATTATCCCAGACTGTGTTCTCTAGAACACTAAACACATGAGCTACACTAGGAAATTATGCACAATAAATCTCTGCTCCCTGCCCAACCTAGAGATTCATGCTCAGATTAGCATATCAAGGGAACTATGAAATCCTGCAGTCAAGTCTGTTATTTATTTATTAATATATGACTTAGTTTGTTTATGTGTTAAATATGATGTGAAACTGTTATTTCAAAGGGCATATTCAAAACACTGCTAGAGGTAACCAAACAGAACATGGTGGAGCTGAGTCATAAGGTTCTAAAGACAGAGCTTACAGTGGAAAAATATCATATATCAACATATATATATTTGTGTTTTCAACCCTAGAATCTCATTCATTGTGGTAAGACACTCACTGAAGGAAAGAGAATCCAGTGTCTGATTATTTGTTCATTTGTGGACATATAATCTCTAAGGGGGACAGTGGGACTTCCTCCTTTGTTTCTTTTCTTTCTTTCTTTCTTTTTTTCGTTTTTTAGTCTAGTAAATATATTTGATTTTTAATACATCAAATATGTATATGATGTAACACTATTCTATTTGATTAGCCAACATACTCCCCTTAAGTAGTTAATCTTACAAATCACTTGTAAAACTTCTAAAATATATTTGAAAACCAATGATTGGCAGAATTGCGAAACTGAGAAATTGCCATTATTTTTGGAATTCTATTTGACTGATAACCGGAAAGCTGGTGGTACAAACCCACCAGCTACTCCTTGGAAGGAATGTTGGGCAATCTACTTCCATAGTGATACTGCCTCAGAAACCCAAGGAGGGGTCACTATGAGTCAGATCTGACTCCATGGCAGTGCGTTGCATTGCATTGCATATACTCTTTTTACAGAATTCTTTGGCCTCCCTGAATATTCACCCCTCTTTTACTCCCCTGAAAAGAGCAGAGGATTTGACTTGGGACTCACCCATTGTCACTTCTTAGATGATGAATTTGAACAAGCCATATAAATTCATTGAACTTTAATTTCCTCATAAGTAAAAGGGTATATATTTTATTCCTTTTACCAGAGGATTGTTAGAAAGAAATCAGCTAAATAAAAGAAAGTGCATCACAGAAGTCAAAAGTCCACATACATGGTATTTGTCTTTACTTTTCTTCAGCTACCTAAGAACTTTTACTGTATTTTCTAATTTAGACCAAAGCATCTTTGTAGTTCTGCATGTATAATTTCCTTTTTTTTTTTTAATAAATTTCAGATATCTTCTTTTCCTTGCTGACAGTTAGGTATGCCTAAGCAAACTAAGTGGGTAAAATAAGTTAAATGCAAGTGTAAGTTATAATGAATAATTAAATAATATGTATAGCATAATATATTTCCTGAAAAGGGCTGCCTTGAAGGAAACTTGAAGGGAACATTGGTCAAATATAAGGCAACTGGGAGTCATAAAAGAGATAGATACTGAAAAATAAAGTTTGTTCCATGTACTCCTCAAATCACACTCCATAGGTGACCTCTACTACATTGTGTGCAAAGACTAAGTGAGAAAAATGTCTCTAAGGATTTCTATCCACTGCCTTTTACAGGATGAAACCTAGGGAAGATGTTGCAACTCTGATTTCACAAAAGGATCTAAATTCTCAAGTGTAACCTTATTATTAGTTGCTGTTGAGCAGGCTGTTACTTATGGTGAGTCCATGTATAGTACAAGAAAATCTTGCCTGGTCCTGTGCCATTATCAAAATTGTTAGTATGTTTGAGTCTTTGTTGAGTCCACTGCATATTTGAGAGCCTTCTCACCTAAGAGGATAATCTTCCAACACTAATATGGACAATATTCTGTTGTGATCCACAGGGTTTTCAGTGACTGATTTTAGAAAGTACATTGCCAGGCCTTACTTCCTAATCTATCTTAATCTGGAACTTCCACTAAAAGCTGTTCACCAGGGGTGATCTTGCTCGTATTTGAAGTACTTGTGGCATAGCTTTCAGCATCATGGCAAAACACAAGCCACCACAGTATGACAACTGTCAAATGCTTGGTGGCACACTTTTTGATGGGGTCAAAATAAAGAATAAAGAAACAAAACTCTTGAACCACATGTTGAATACTTTTTTTTTTTTTTTTTAACTTTTTAGGATTTTAATGATTAACATCATTTTACCAAACTTTGGTGGAGTGATTGTCATGCATAAGTTTTCATTTTCACATTAAAACACTGTTAACTTCTGCTTTAGGCCCTATCCATTCTCAGCTTTCATTCTGTCCATTCTATTTCCAGTCATCTCAAACTGCATTAGCTTGGCTAATATAGTTCAGGTGTCAGAATAAGCTTATATGTAAGCTGACAAGAGGGTTTTTATTTGTGAGAACTTATTGACAGCTTTTTTATAATTTTTAATTCTTTCCAAATATAACTTCTTCTCAACCTCTCTTTACTAAGAGAAAAAAAAAAAAAAAAAAGATATTTTCTGTTATTATTTTTCTTACTAAGTCCAGCTCTAATAACTCTCAAAATACTAACATAAACATTAATTCTCATTTTACTAACATTTTATCCAGTTGAGAAAGAGATTGCTAGAAACTTATTTCACTCCTACCCCTAGCTGAGGAAGACATTGCAGAACATTCTGCATTATAGTTTAAACTTCTTTAACTGTGTCTTCTATTTTGTTGTCATTCTGTTTTGTTTGTGTTAGAGACCAGACATTTTTTTTTTCTTTTCTAGAACTTAAAATATTTAATCAAAGCTAAACAGTTCTTAATAAAGATAAGTATGAATTTACATATTCATTTGTATCAAGGTCATTGCTAATGAACTCATTCCTGTCTGATGCATGAGTAGTCCTGGTCACTCAACTACTAGACAGGCCTACCATGACCCTCAGTGTACAGTTGAGTTGAACCACACGCACTGGTGTTGTTGTTGTTAGGTGCCATCCATTCAGTTCTAACTCATAATAAGCCTATGTACAACAGAACAAAAACTGCCTTTTCTTATACCATCCTCACAATTGTTGCTATATTTGGATCCATTGTTGCAGGCACTATGCTAATCCATCTTGTTGAGGATCTTCCTTCTTTTTTCTGACCTTCTACTTTACCAAGTATGAAGTCCTTCTCCAGAGACTGGTCTCTTCTAAGGAAGTCTCACCACTCTTGCTTTTAAGAAGCATTCTGATTGTACTTCTTCCAAGACAGATTTGTTCATTCTTTTCCCAGTCCATGGTATATTCAATATTCTTTGTGAATAACATAATTCAAATGTATCCACTTTTCTTAAGTCTTCCTCATTCATTGTCCACCTTTTACATGCATATGAGACAATTCAAAATATCATGACTTAGGCCAGGCACATCTTGTTCATCAAAGTAACATCTTTGCTTTCTAGCATTTTAAAAAGATCTTTTGCAACAGATTTGATAAATGCAATACACCCTTTGATCCTCGACTATTGCTTCGATGGGTGTTGATTGTGGTTTCAAACAAATGCCATCCTTGACTACTTCGATATTTTTTCTGTTTGTCATAACATGGCTTATTAGTTCTAAAACCAAATCAAATCAACTGCTATCAAGTCGATTCTGACTCATAGTCATCATATAGGACAGAGTAGAACTTCCCCATCAGGTTTCCAAGGCTGTAAATGTTTACAGAAGTAGACTGCCTCATCTATGTCCTACAGTGCTGCCAGTGTGTTCCAACAACTGACTTTTTGGTTAACAGCCCAATGCTTTGGTCATAACATCACCAAAGCTCTCTCACTGGTCTGGTTGTATTTTTGTTTTCTTTATGTTAAGGAGTGATAGCCATACTAAAGGATGTAGTCTTTGAACCTGATCGTAAAGTGCTTCAAGTCCTCCTCACTTTCAGCAAGTAAGGTTGTGTTATCTGCATATTGAAAGTTGTTAATGAGTCTTCTAGTGGAAAGTAGCTAAAGCAAATGGAAGAACTAACAAGATGAAAGAGCTGAACACAAGATTTCAAAGAGTACCTTGACAGACAAAGCCAGTTACTATAATGAAATGTGCAAAGACCTGGAGTTTGAAAACAAAAAGGGAAGAACATCATCAGCATTTCTCAAGCTGAAAGAACTGGGGAAAAAAAATTAAGCCTCAAGGTGCAATATTGAAAGACTTTATGGGAAAAATAGTAAATGATGCAGGAAGCATCAAAAGAAGATGGAAGGAATACCGAGAGTCACTGTACCACAAAGAACTAGTAGATCTTCATCCATTTCAGGAGGTGGCATATGATCAAGAACCAATGGTACTGAAGGAATAAGTTGAAGCTGCACTGAAAGAATTGGTGAAGAACAAAGCTCCAGGAATTGAGGGAATACGCATTGAGATGCTTCAACAAACGGATGTCCTACTGGAGACACTCATTCTGCTATACCAAGAGATTTGGAAGACAGCTACCTAGCCAACTGACTGGAAGAGATCCATATTTGTGCCCATTACAAAGAAAGGTGATCACACAGAATGTGGAAATTATCAAACAATATCATTAATATCACATTCAATTAAGATCTTACTGAAGATAATTCAAAAATGGTTGCAGCAGTATATTGACAGAGAACTTCCAGAGGTACAAGCTGAATTCAGAAGTGGATGTGGAACAAGGGATATCAAAGCTGCTGTCAGATGGATCTTGGCTCAAGGCAAAGAATACCAGAAAAATGTTTACTTGTGTTTTATTGACTATCCAAAGGCATTTGATGGTGTGGATCATAACAAATTGTGCATGACATTGAGAAGAATGGGAATTCCAGAACACTTCATTGTACTCAGGAGGAACCTGTACATAAACAAGGAGGCTATCATTCGAACAGAATAAGGGGACATTGCATGGTTTAAAATCAAGAAAGGAGTATATCAGGATTGTATCCTTATTCAATGCTGAGCAAATAATCTGAGGAGTGGACTATATGAAGAAGAACATGGCATCAAGATTGGAGGAAGAATCTAACAACCTGTGATATGCTGACAACACAACTTTGCTTGCTGAAAGTGAGGATGACTTGAGACACTTACTTATGAAGACTGAAAAATACAGTCTGCAGTATAGATTACATCTCAATATAAAGAAAATAAAAATCCTTTCATCTGGACCAATAAGCAGCATCACAATAAATGGAGAGAAGTTTGAAGTTGTCAAAGACTTCACATTGCTTGGTTCTACAATTGACACCAATGGAAGCAGCAATCAGAACATTAGATAATGTATAGCACTGGGCAAGTTGGCTGCAAGGGATCTTTTTCAAGTGCTGAGGAGCAAGTATATATCCCTGAGGACTAAGGTGCACCTGACACAAGCCATGGTATTTTCAATCACCTCGTATGCATGTGAGAGCTGGACAATAAATAAGAAAGACTGAAGAAGAATTGATGCTTTTGAGTTGTGGTGCTGGAGAAGAATGCTGAAAGTACCATGGACTGCTAAAAGAACTAACAGATCTGTCGTGGAGCAAGCGTAGCCAGAATGCTCTGTGGAAGTGAGAATGACCAGACTTCATCTCACCTAACTTGGTCACGTTGTCAGAAAGGACCACTCCCTGGAGAAAGATGTTATGCTTGGTAAGGTGGAGGATCGACGAAAGAGGGGAAGGCCCTCAACCAGATGGATTGACACAGTGGCTGAGATGATGGACTCAGTATAGCAAGGATCATGGTGCTGGCATGGGACTGGGCAGTGTTTCATTCTGTTGTGATAGGGTTGCTATTAAGTCAGACATGACTCGACAGCTCCTAACAACAACAGCAACAATGAGTCTTCCTCTAATCTTGATACTTCATTCTTCATATGGCATGGGTTTTCAGATTATTTGTTCAACCAAAAAATTGAAAAAGTATGGTAAAAGGATACAATGCTGACACATACCTTTCTTAATTTTAAAGAATGTGGTATCTCCTTGTTTCATTAAAACAACTTCCTCTTTGTCCATGTACAGGTTCTTCATAAGCATAATTAAGTGTTCTGGAATTCCCTTCTTTGCATCGGGTTATCCATAATTTCTTAGGATCTACATATTTGAATGTCTTTGCATAGTCAATAAAACACAGGTAAACATCTTTCTAAATATTTGCTGCTTTCAACCAAATCCACCTAACATCAGCAATGATATCCATCATTCCACATCCTCTTCTGAATCTGATTTGAAATTCTGATAATTCCCTGTTAATGTACTCTTGCAATTTTTTGAATTATCTTCAGTGTAGTTTTAGTAGCATGTGATGATAATGATATTATTCAATGATTTCTGTATTCTATTGGATAACCTTTGTTTATAATAAGCACACATATGTATCTCTTCAAGTAGATTGGCCAGGTAGCTCTCTTTGAAGTTTCTTGGCATAGAAGAGTGTTTCAAGCATTGCATCCATTTGTTAAAACATCTCAATCAGTATTCCATCAGTTCCTGGAGGCTTATTTTTCTCCAGTGCTTTTAGTACAACTTGGTATTCTATCTTTGGTACCATCAGTGTTTGATCATATGCTATCTCTTGAAATGTTTCAGTGTTGACCAAATCTTTTTGGTGCAGTGACTGTGTTCTTTCCATTTTCTTTTGATGTTTCTTATATCATTCAATATATTCTTGGAAAATCCTTCAATATTGCAATTCAAGGCTTGAATTTTTTCTTCAATTCTTTCAGCTTAAGACATTTCAAGCACACTCTTCCCTTTTGCTCTTCTAACTCCAATTCTTTACACATTTCATTGTAACACTTTATCTTGTTTACTTGAGGTGCATTTTGAAATGTTCTGTTCAGCTTTTTCATCATTTCTTCCATTTTCTTTAACTACTCTGTTCAAGAGAAAGTTTCAGAGTCTCCCATAACATCCATTTTGGTGTTTTCTTTATTTTCTATCTTTTTAATGACCTTTTGTTTTCTTCATGTATGATGTCCTTAATATCATCCCACAACTCATTTG
Organism: Orycteropus afer afer; assembly: GCF_000298275.1. Classification (NCBI taxonomy): domain Eukaryota; kingdom Metazoa; phylum Chordata; class Mammalia; order Tubulidentata; family Orycteropodidae; genus Orycteropus; species Orycteropus afer. The sequence goes on from NW_006921611.1 coordinate 358,632, forward strand.
GTCCTTGGTAATTAGTGTTCAATGTGTCAAATCTATTCTTAGGGTCATCTCTAAATTCAGTTGGGATAAACTAAAGATCATACTGTGTCTCACATAGAATGTTTTATTTTCTTCAGCTTCAACTAGAATGCAATAGAATCTATTGCATATGAGCAATAGATTGTCTGTTCCACAGTTGGCCTATGGCTTTGTTCTGACAGAAGATATTGAGCTTCTCCATTGTCTCTTTCTACAGATATAGTTCTGTGTATTTTATCCATTCACATCCATCACTATAAATTTCATTTACTTTGTTAAAAAATAGTATTTACATTGAGTATTGCAATCAAGCATAGCAACGATTTGTAAGTCTTTTTTTTTTTTCCAAAATTCACATCCCAATAACCAGTAATTATCAATTCATCTTAATTGCATGTTCGATCAATTTCAGACTGCAGACATTGGTAAGAACCTTCGATTTCTTCATCTTTTGCAGTAGTGGTTGATGCATAAATTTGAATAATAGTCGTACTGACTGGTCTTACTTGTAAACATGTGGATATTCAATTGATGCAGAAAAGGCATTTGATAAAATCCAACACCCATTTCTGATCAAAACTCTCAGCAAAATAGGAATAGAAGGGACATTCCTCAACATAAT